>NC_134586.1:111853613-112101113 GCF_037038515.1 Microtus pennsylvanicus | reverse complement strand
GTGGGTGTGATGAGGAGAGATTGTGAGTGAGTGTCCTGTCAGAACAAAGTTAGTCCCATAGTTGATGAAATTCATTATCCCAAAACTTCAGCAGAATATATCCCAAGTTTGCAAATGTGTGATCAGCTTGTGACAGGTTGGGCTGGAGATGCTGAGAACTGGGGAGCCCTCAATGCAAGAGCAGACACTCATTCCCATGAAGAGGGAGAGAGGGAGGGAGGGAGGGAGGGAGGGATCATTCATTCCTATACTCAAGTTTAAAGAAAGATGAGTGGCTATCTATGGAGAGACCACTCACAGATATGAAAAATCATTTCCTAAAAATCAAATTTCTCAGTCAGTATGCAACTGCTATGGTGCTTCTCCTAGATAGAGCAAAACACACAAACAAACTGATTCCTTGATCTAGAGCCACAGTGCACATGCTGTGGAAAAGGGGACATGGCCAACTTGAATCACAATATTCATCAGAGCATGAAAAGAGCGTAAAAAGGACACAGAGGAGAGATAATTGTGGTCCTTCCTTCCTCCCTCCCTCCCTCCCTCCCTCCCTCCCTACCTCCCTCCCTCCTTCCCTCAGGAAGTGACTGACAGATGAGACTTTGTCCAAGCAGGTTCTGTCTGAAATACCAGACTTGAGTTTCCCCCTCTGTGGGTATTAGCTAATCAGTCCTCCCTTCTTTCTGTAGGAAGGTGGTGCATGTCTCTCAGAACTTACCTGGTTTCCTCTGCACCAGGTGAACCAGGGAAAAGCTTTCTAAGCCTTATTCAGACCCATAGAGGCTGCGCTGTGTGTGACTTCAGAGACCTCAGGGAGTATAGGGGTGGGTGGGTGCTTGATGCTTCAGACTCATGTCATTGAAGGACATAACATAGTCTGGATTCACAGAGATTCACAACACAGAGCCATTGTCACTTACTAACAGCTCAGGACACCCAGAGCTAACAAGAAATTGCAGTCTCAGCCGGGCTTTAATCACAGCACACACACAGATCTCTGTGAATTCAAAGATGGCCTGATTTACAGAGTGAGTTTTAGGACAGCCCAAGATACACAAAGAAACCCTTTCTTGAAAAACAAAGCAAAACAGCAAAAGAAAGAAAGACAAGGAAAAAGAAAAAAATGGCAGTCTCTTTCCACTCTCTCCTCCATTGGCTCTTAAAGAGCTCTCAAGCTGAACTGGAGACCATGGTGTCACTCAAAACTGGGAAGCCAGAAACCTTAGGGGGGTCACAGGAGTCGGACTGACTGCAGCACTTGATGCCTCAACCCTGCTAATGGCTGTGATATAAGGCATGGTAAAATACGGGCTTTGGCAGAGCACTACTCCCCTTTCTCTATTATTATTGCTACACAACGAAAAGGACCGGGGGGGGGGGGTGATGATGTGCAGTCAGTGCTGGTATTGAAATCTCACTGACTCCTTCCGCACTCCTTGTCAATTCCCGACTTTGTCAAATCAACTATCGTGAATCTTTGATGTGGGTTGGCCCTTTAGGAACTCAGAGAAACAAGACAGACAGACCTGTTTCATCCCAGAAACCTCCCAGTTCCTGAGCCCTAGCCCTGGAAGTCTCAAAGCCATCACATCCAGAAATCTCTCTAGTCCCTGCTAGTGGTGAACTCACTTCGTCTTCCCCAGGACCACTAATTATTTCTCCATGTTTTCCTGTGAGATCTGAGGCCAGCTTTCTTCTTCCTCCCTCTGGCCTCTCCACGAACGATCTCCATTCTCTAGACAACATGTCTAGAACCGAGTCTTATAGGCACCGAGAGAGTGTGTCTTGAGGGCAGTTGGCGTTTCTAGGACACGAGTGACATCACAAAATTCCGAGAGCTCTCTGGGATACCGTGGAATTTCCAGAGAAGGGACTGCTGATGTCGTGAGGCACGGCCTTTACCTCCTTGCTGATATTTCTCCCCGAACTGACCGACCGACCGACCGACCGACCAACCGGAACCTGAGGTTTCCTTTCCAGGAGTCTCTCCTCCGACACAGAGGGAGCCATTCAGGATTTCCTCCTTCCAAAACCAGAAATTTCTCTCTGCTTCATTAATATCTTCTCACTACTTCCTGAACCCAAGGGGAGTTAGTTAGTTGAACACTCACTTTTTTCATGAATGACCCTTCCTCCCTCTCCTGAACATCTCATATTACTGATTCATACTCAGTAAAACAGTAATATGAGAAATTAGGCCAGGAGGACATGGAAGATGAGGGTTGAGTCTTCTGAAGTGAACAAGCACTTAGGGAAGGCTAAACTTAAGGGAATTTGACTCTGAGTGGCAAGACATGAATAGCTGCTGCCAAGGCACAGATACAGGCACCAACTGGGCCCTCGGCATCCTCCTGCATCATCAGAGCTGTGTGGGAAACTCAGCCCAAAGGAGGGGCCGTGTTCAAAGGGAGAGGGCATTTTCGAGGACAGCACTGTTTTCTTTTTCTTCTTTCTTTCTTTCTTTCTTTCTTTCTTTCTTTCTTTCTTTCTTTCTTTCTTTCTTTCTTTTTTTTTTCGAGACAGGGTTGTTCTGTAGTTTTTTTTTTTTTTTTGGAGCCTGTCCTGGAACTAGCTCTTGTAGACCAGGCTGGTCTTGAACTCACATGCTTTCTTTTTTTTTCTATTGGATATTTTTGACTTTTTTATCAAAGATCAGGTGTTCGAAGATGTGTGGATCGATATCCGGGTCTTCTATTCGGTTCCATTGGTCCTCCTGTCTGTTCTTATGCCAGGACCAGGCTGTTTTCAGAACTGTAGCTTACAGAGTGTTCTTGCAGGTGGGGCACAGAAGAGGTTAATTACGGTACCTTAGTTCTTCTGCTTTTCTAGCAGACCGGAGCCCAGCTGACAGGAATCCAGTAGAGATGGTGTCAAGGTTCACACTGACACTAACAGCTGTAACTTGAGCAGGATTTGTGATCCACATGAAATTTGCAATGAATTGCAGCAAATCTGTGACACTCTAACTTGCTCAGGCTCAGTATCTGAACATACAGATGTTTGCAATGATCACTGGCTTCAGGATTTTTTTTTTGTTGTTGTTGTTGTTGTTTTGTTTTTCCACGAGACAGGGTTTCCCTGTAGCTGAAGTTTAACGGCCTGGTGTTTTTGTGACTTACTGCTTCAAAGAACTTCTCCATTTCTTTATCCCTAAGGGAAAAGAAATATAATCACTAAATACATTTAAGTGTCTTTCAACCATTTTAGATCCCTCTGTTGAGAGTTCTCTGTTTAGGTCTGTACTCCATTTTTTAAAATTGGATTATTTGTTCTTTGGATGACCAATTTCTCGACTTCTTTGTGTATTTTGGAGATTAGTGAAGATCTTTTCCCATTCTGTAAGGCCGTCGTTTTGTCTTGTTGGCCATGTTCTTTGCTTTACAGAAGCTTTTCAGTTTCAGGAGGTCTCACTTATTAATTGTTTCTCTCAGTGTCTGTTTTTTTTTCTTTTTTTTTTCTTTTTTCTTTCTTTTTTTTTCTTTTTTTTCTTTTTTTCTTTTTTTCTTTTTTTTCTTCTTCTTCTTTTCTTTTTTTTTCTTTTTTTTCTCTCTTTAGTTTTTTTCTTTGTTCTTTTGTTTTGTTTTGTTTTTCTTTTTTTTTTCTTTTTTCTTTTTTTTCTTTTTCTCTCAGTGTCTATGCTACTGGGGTTCTATTTAGCAAGCGTTCTCCTGTGCCAATGTGTTCAAGTGCATTTGATATTTTTATTTTTATATTCTTTTATTGTGGATGAAGTCAATTATTTGAACTCTCAAATATTTTTATTGTTATTATCTCTCTATTTGTTTGCTTATTTGTGGTTGTTCACCAACTTGACTATCTAGAGGAAGTAAAAGTCGTAACAAGGTTTCCGTAGGTGAACCTGCGGAAGGATCATTAACGTGAGAGAGCAGCGGCGGCGGCTCTGCCCGCCCGCTCGCCTGCCTCGCCCGAGTTCTCGCCGGGAGGCGCGCTCCCCGGGTCGCACGTGTGTTGTGCGCACGGAAGTGTGCGTGCGCACGGGCGCGCGTGGCGGTCGTGAGAGAGAGGTCGAGAGAGGGGGAAGGGGGACGGGCGCCGGCTCGCCCGCCCTCCTCGCCCCGTCCGAGGACCCGTGTCTGGCTCTGCCGCTGGCGGCTCACGGCGGACGGCGGCTCTCTTCCCGCTCTCGCTCTCCTCCGTCCACTCCCGCTGCTTGCCTCACCGCACCGCAGCGGCCCGCGGGTGTGTCCCCTCTTTCCCGGGCGCGCGCCTTTCCCTCTCCATCCCTCTTCCCGGGGGAGGATGGGCGAGGGTCTGGCGGCGCCCTGGGCCCCCTCTCGCCGCCGACCTCCGCTCGCGCGCCGTGGCGCCGCGGCGCGCCTGTCGGGGAGGCGGCGGAGGTTGGGCGCACTTTTTTTTTTCCCCTCTCCACCTCCTTCTCCAAAGGACCGGGGTAGACCAGTAGTCCCTCCCACCGGGCGGGAGGCCATTTTTTTCCCCCGGGGATGCGGCGGGTCGACCAGATGTCCCGCTGGACTCTTTTTTTTTTTTTTTTTTTTTTTTTTAATGTATAATATATATTATATCTTCCTAGACCTGACGGGTCGACCAGTTGTCTCTGTGCACTTCCTTTTTTTTGACGGACTGGAAGCGCGTCGACCAGTTGTCCGATTAAATATTTGGCCTTAAAATGGTAAGTACCAGGGTCGACCAGTTGGCCTTGTGAACTTGGGTCGACCAGTTGTCTTTTTCCATGTCTTGATTGACTGATGTCATTCTTCAATGTGTTGGTGGTTAGTTTATCTCTTTTGTTCTCTATGCCAACACGCCCCACTCACCAAACACTTTTTTTTAAATTTATTTATTTACTTATTTTTATTTTACTTTTTTATTATTTATTTATTTATACATACATACATACATCCTGTCTATCTGTCCAGATGGGGCAGGGGTAGAAGGGGCTAGCTATGAGAGGAAGGTGCTCGGTGGGCATCCAGTTGTAAATAAGGCTGGGAATAAATAGCTGAATATTAATTCATTTGAGTAATATTAAAACTGTTCAAGTAGAAAACAATTGCTTTCTTTTTCTGTTTGCCCAGAGATCTGACTGACTGCAACTTGGAAAGAAGACGGCCCTGCTGGACAGAGACCTCCCTCCTGCTTTGGGTGGGTCGACCAGTTTACATGTTTATTTCCACGTTTTGTCTTTTATGGATTGAATGGATGTGTCTCTCTCTCTTTTTTTTTTTTTTGGTTTTTCGAGACAGGGTTTCTCTGTGGCTTTGGAGCCTGTCCTGGAACTAGCACTGTAGACCAGGCTGGTCTCGAACTCACAGAGATCCGCCTACCTCTGCCTCCCGAGTACTGGGATTAAAGGCGTGCGCCACCATCGCCCGGCTCTCATTTTTTTTTTCACGATTGCTTGCTTGCTTGCTTGCTTACTTACTTACTTACTTACTATCTGTTCAGCCCATCTCATTTACTTACTTCTTTAAAAAAAATGACCCACCTAGTTATTTACTTACTTACTTACTTACTTACTTGTTCATTCATTCCTTCACTTCCTTATCTTCTTTCATATATCTGTTTATTTATCTGCTGATTTAGCGTGACTCATTTACTTATTGAATGTTTCAATTATTATTTAGTTTTATTCATTTATTCATTCTTTATGTCTATTTTTATGTATGTATTTACTTACTTTCTTAATTTTTTTTTTTTACTTTTTAAAATTTACTTAATTTTTTTCTTTCTTTGGGAATGTAGATTCTTTCTTCCTTTCTTCCTTTCTTTCCTTCTTTCTGTCTCCTGACTGTCACTGGCTAAGGAAATGGTGGCCTCCATGTCACTGGTCAGCATAGCAGCTCCTAAAATGGAATTTGATGAAGGGATACATAGATAGATAGATAGATAGATAGATACATAGATAGATAGATAGATAGATAGACAGATAGATAGATAGATGGGATGCGCACACGCTCACACACACACACACACACACACACACACACACACACATATGCACGCACGTGCATGACATGTACAGATGGGGGGCGATTCCAATGCTTTCAGAGGAAGGTGCTCGCTGGTAATAATAAATGTGCTGGTAAATAAGGCTGGAAATAGCTGAATATTAAATCATTAAAACTCTTCAAATAAATAAAAAGCAATTCCATTTCTCTCTCTCTCTCTTTCTCACCATATACCAGCACATCTGAACTGACTGCAACATACAAAAGAAGAAGAAACACGGAAAGAAGACATCCCTGCTGGACAGGATCTGAGATGAGAATAAATTCATCGAATGGCTGCCAACAGCATTTCATTGAGAAGAGATTCCACATTTTATGCTGTACAGTTACTTAGTTAGATAGATAGATAAAGAGAGGCCTGTGAACTGGGGTGGGCTGTGGCTTCTCAGGTCACCTCAGGTCAGGGAGGGGCTGAGGAGTGTCCCATTGGCCCTGACAATAGGCAGGAGTCAGAGGTTAATGTCAGGGCAGGGCCTGAGAGTTCCTCAAAGGGAATGAATGGAGACCCTTGCTTACCTAAGAAATGCCTGACCTTGGAAAAGGACTTGTGGAAAGCGGGCCCTTGAAACTGTGGTTTCACGTCTTACTAGAAAGCTCCCTCTTGGAAGGGAAAGTCATCGTGATATCTTACTCTTTTCCCAAGGATACCCTACCTACCCTTCTGATCATTCTTACTGAATTAAGTCTTCCACTGCAAATAAATAAATAAATAAATAATAAATGAAGTGGGTGAGTGAGTGAGTGAGTGAGTAAGTAAGTAAGTAAGTAAACAAGCAAATACGTGGACGGACAAATAAATACAAAGTTTGCTGTTGTTGACTGACTTTTGATTTCATAATGAATCTCTCTCTCTCTCTCTCTCTCTCTCTCTCTCTCTCTCACACACACACACACACACACACTAAATATACAATAAAAGGAAGCATAACACCTTTACTCAGGGGGCAGAGTGAACTCTGAAAGTTTTCCAGGCGGGGGGGGGGGGGAGAGACAGAATATAAGAACAAAATGAGAAACAAGGAAAAATAGTGTTGGCTGGCTGGCCGGCTTTCAGTTCCCTGACAGAAATGAGCACATTGTGGAGGAAACACAAAGTTGTTACACTATGTGGGTGTGATGAGGAGAGATTGTGAGTGAGTGTCCTGTCAGAACAAAGTTAGTCCCATAGTTGATGAAATTCATTATCCCAAAACTTCAGCAGAATATATCCCAAGTTTGCAAATGTGTGATCAGCTTGTGACAGGTTGGGCTGGAGATGCTGAGAACTGGGGAGCCCTCAATGCAAGAGCAGACACTCATTCCCATGAAGAGGGAGAGAGGGAGGGAGGGAGGGAGGGAGGGATCATTCATTCCTATACTCAAGTTTAAAGAAAGATGAGTGGCTATCTATGGAGAGACCACTCACAGATATGAAAAATCATTTCCTAAAAATCAAATTTCTCAGTCAGTATGCAACTGCTATGGTGCTTCTCCTAGATAGAGCAAAACACACAAACAAACTGATTCCTTGATCTAGAGCCACAGTGCACATGCTGTGGAAAAGGGGACATGGCCAACTTGAATCACAATATTCATCAGAGCATGAAAAGAGCGTAAAAAGGACACAGAGGAGAGATAATTGTGGTCCTTCCTTCCTCCCTCCCTCCCTCCTTCCCTCCCTCCCTCCCTCCTTCCCTCAGGAAGTGACTGACAGATGAGACTTTGTCCAAGCAGGTTCTGTCTGAAATACCAGACTTGAGTTTCCCCCTCTGTGGGTATTAGCTAATCAGTCCTCCCTTCTTTCTGTAGGAAGGTGGTGCATGTCTCTCAGAACTTACCTGGTTTCCTCTGCACCAGGTGAACCAGGGAAAAGCTTTCTAAGCCTTATTCAGACCCATAGAGGCTGCGCTGTGTGTGACTTCAGAGACCTCAGGGAGTATAGGGGTGGGTGGGTGCTTGATGCTTCAGACTCATGTCATTGAAGGACATAACATAGTCTGGATTCACAGAGATTCACAACACAGAGCCATTGTCACTTACTAACAGCTCAGGACACCCAGAGCTAACAAGAAATTGCAGTCTCAGCCGGGCTTTAATCACAGCACACACACAGATCTCTGTGAATTCAAAGATGGCCTGATTTACAGAGTGAGTTTTAGGACAGCCCAAGATACACAAAGAAACCCTTTCTTGAAAAACAAAGCAAAACAGCAAAAGAAAGAAAGACAAGGAAAAAGAAAAAAATGGCAGTCTCTTTCCACTCTCTCCTCCATTGGCTCTTAAAGAGCTCTCAAGCTGAACTGGAGACCATGGTGTCACTCAAAACTGGGAAGCCAGAAACCTTAGGGGGGTCACAGGAGTCGGACTGACTGCAGCACTTGATGCCTCAACCCTGCTAATGGCTGTGATATAAGGCATGGTAAAATACGGGCTTTGGCAGAGCACTACTCCCCTTTCTCTATTATTATTGCTACACAACGAAAAGGACCGGGGGGGGGGGTGATGATGTGCAGTCAGTGCTGGTATTGAAATCTCACTGACTCCTTCCGCACTCCTTGTCAATTCCCGACTTTGTCAAATCAACTATCGTGAATCTTTGATGTGGGTTGGCCCTTTAGGAACTCAGAGAAACAAGACAGACAGACCTGTTTCATCCCAGAAACCTCCCAGTTCCTGAGCCCTAGCCCTGGAAGTCTCAAAGCCATCACATCCAGAAATCTCTCTAGTCCCTGCTAGTGGTGAACTCACTTCGTCTTCCCCAGGACCACTAATTATTTCTCCATGTTTTCCTGTGAGATCTGAGGCCAGCTTTCTTCTTCCTCCCTCTGGCCTCTCCACGAACGATCTCCATTCTCTAGACAACATGTCTAGAACCGAGTCTTATAGGCACTGAGAGAGTGTGTCTTGAGGGCAGTTGGCGTTTCTAGGACACGAGTGACATCACAAAATTCCGAGAGCTCTCTGGGATACCGTGGAATTTCCAGAGAAGGGACTGCTGATGTCGTGAGGCACGGCCTTTACCTCCTTGCTGATATTTCTCCCCGAACTGACCGACCGACCGACCGACCGACCGACCAACCGGAACCTGAGGTTTCCTTTCCAGGAGTCTCTCCTCCGACACAGAGGGAGCCATTCAGGATTTCCTCCTTCCAAAACCAGAAATTTCTCTCTGCTTCATTAATATCTTCTCACTACTTCCTGAACCCATGGGGAGTTAGTTAGTTGAACACTCACTTTTTTCATGAATGACCCTTCCTCCCTCTCCTGAACATCTCATATTACTGATTCATACTCAGTAAAACAGTAATATGAGAAATTAGGCCAGGAGGACATGGAAGATGAGGGTTGAGTCTTCTGAAGTGAACAAGCACTTAGGGAAGGCTAAACTTAAGGGAATTTGACTCTGAGTGGCAAGACATGAATAGCTGCTGCCAAGGCACAGATACAGGCACCAACTGGGCCCTCGGCATCCTCCTGCATCATCAGAGCTGTGTGGGAAACTCAGCCCAAAGGAGGGGCCGTGTTCAAAGGGAGAGGGCATTTTCGAGGACAGCACTGTTTTCTTTTTCTTCTTTCTTTCTTTCTTTCTTTCTTTTTTTTTTTTCGAGACAGGGTTGTTCTGTAGTTTTTTTTTTTTTTTGGAGCCTGTCCTGGAACTAGCTCTTGTAGACCAGGCTGGTCTTGAACTCACATGCTTTCTTTTTTTTTCTATTGGATATTTTTGACTTCTTTATCAAAGATCAGGTGTTCGAAGATGTGTGGATCGATATCCGGGTCTTCTATTCGGTTCCATTGGTCCTCCTGTCTGTTCTTATGCCAGGACCAGGCTGTTTTCAGAACTGTAGCTTACAGAGTGTTCTTGCAGGTGGGGCACAGAAGAGGTTAATTACGGTACCTTAGTTCTTCTGCTTTTCTAGCAGACCGGAGCCCAGCTGACAGGAATCCAGTAGAGATGGTGTCAAGGTTCACACTGACACTAACAGCTGTAACTTGAGCAGGATTTGTGATCCACATGAAATTTGCAATGAATTGCAGCAAATCTGTGACACTCTAACTTGCTCAGGCTCAGTATCTGAACATACAGATGTTTGCAATGATCACTGGCTTCAGGATTTTTTTTTTGTTGTTGTTGTTGTTGTTTTGTTTTTCCACGAGACAGGGTTTCCCTGTAGCTGAAGTTTAACGGCCTGGTGTTTTTGTGACTTACTGCTTCAAAGAACTTCTCCATTTCTTTATCCCTAAGGGAAAAGAAATATAATCACTAAATACATTTAAGTGTCTTTCAACCATTTTAGATCCCTCTGTTGAGAGTTCTCTGTTTAGGTCTGTACTCCACTTTTTAAAATTGGATTATTTGTTCTTTGGATGACCAATTTCTCGACTTCTTTGTGTATTTTGGAGATTAGTGAAGATCTTTTCCCATTCTGTAAGGCCGTCGTTTTGTCTTGTTGGCCATGTTCTTTGCTTTACAGAAGCTTTTCAGTTTCAGGAGGTCTCACTTATTAATTGTTTCTCTCAGTGTCTGTTTATTTTTCTTTTTTTTTCTTTTTTCTTTCTTTTTTTTTTCTTTTTTTTCTTTTTTTCTTTTTTTCTTTTTTTTCTTCTTCTTCTTTTCTTTTTTTTTCTTTTTTTTCTCTCTTTAGTTTTTTTCTTTGTTCTTTTTTTTGTTTTGTTTTTCTTTTTTTTCTTTTTTCTTTTTTTTCTTTTTCTCTCAGTGTCTGTGCTACTGGGGTTCTATTTAGCAAGCGTTCTCCTGTGCCAATGTGTTCAAGTGCATTTGATATTTTTATTTTTATATTCTTTTATTGTGGATGAAGTCAATTATTTGAACTCTCAAATATTTTTATTGTTATTATCTCTCTATTTGTTTGCTTATTTGTGGTTGTTCACCAACTTGACTATCTAGAGGAAGTAAAAGTCGTAACAAGGTTTCCGTAGGTGAACCTGCGGAAGGATCATTAACGTGAGAGAGCAGCGGCGGCGGCTCTGCCCGCCCGCTCGCCTGCCTCGCCCGAGTTCTCGCCGGGAGGCGCGCTCCCCGGGTCGCGCGTGTGTTGTGCGCACGGAAGTGTGCGTGCGCACGGGCGCGCGTGGCGGTCGTGAGAGAGAGGTCGAGAGAGGGGGAAGGGGGACGGGCGCCGGCTCGCCCGCCCTCCTCGCCCCGTCCGAGGACCCGTGTCTGGCTCTGCCGCTGGCGGCTCAAGGCGGACGGCGGCTCTCTTCCCGCTCTCGCTCTCCTCCGTCCACTCCCGCTGCTTGCCTCACTGCACCGCAGCGGCCCGCGGGTGTGTCCCCTCTTTCCCGGGCGCGCGCCTTTCCCTCTCCATCCCTCTTCCCGGGGGAGGATGGGCGAGGGTCTGGCGGCGCCCCGGGCCCCCTCTCGCCGCCGACCTCCGCTCGCGCGCAGTGGCGCCGCGGCGCGCCTGTCGGGGAGGCGGCGGAGGTTGGGCGCACTTTTTTTCCCCCCTCTCCACCTCCTTCTCCAAAGGACCAGGGTAGACCAGTAGTCCCTCCCACCGGGCGGGAGGCCATTTTTTTCCCCCGGGGATGCGGTGGGTCGACCAGATGTCCCGCTGGACTCTTTTTTTTTTTTTTAATGTATAATATATATTATATCTTCCTAGACCTGACGGGTCGACCAGTTGTCTCTGTGCACTTCCTTTTTTTTGACGGACTGGAAGCGGGTCGACCAGTTGTCCGATTAAATATTTGGCCTTAAAATGCTAAGTACCGGGGTCGACCAGTTGGCCTTGTGAACTTGGGTCGACCAGTTGTCTTTTTCCATGTCTTGATTGAATGATGTCATTCTTCAATGTGTTGGTGGTTAGTTTATCTCTTTTGTTCTCTATGCCAACACGCCCCACTCACCAAACACTTTTTTTTTAATTTATTTATTTACTTATTTTTATTTTACTTTTTTATTATTTATTTATTTATACATACATACATACATCCTGTCTATCTGTCCAGATGGGGCAGGGGTAGAAGGGGCTAGCTATGAGAGGAAGGTGCTCGGTGGGCATCCAGTTGTAAATAAGGCTGGGAATAAATAGCTGAATATTAATTCATTTGAGTAATATTAAAACTGTTCAAGTAGAAAACAATTGCTTTCTTTTTCTGTTTGCCCAGAGATCTAACTGACTGCAACTTGGAAAGAAGACGGCCCTGCTGGACAGAGACCTCCCTCCTGCTTTGGGTGGGTCGACCAGTTTACATGTTTATTTCCACGTTTTGTCTTTTATGGATTGAATGGATGTGTCTCTCTCTTTTTTTTTTTTTTTTTTTTGGTTTTTCGAGACAGGGTTTCTCTGTGGCTTTGGAGCCTGTCCTGGAACTAGCACTGTAGACCAGGCTGGTCTCGAACTCACAGAGATCCGCCTACCTCTGCCTCCCGAGTACTGGGATTAAAGGCGTGCGCCACCATCGCCCGGCTCTCATTTTTTTTTTCACGATTGCTTGCTTGCTTGCTTGCTTACTTACTTACTTACTTACTATCTGTTCAGCCCATCTCATTTACTTACTTCTTTAAAAAAAATGACCCACCTAGTTATTTACTTACTTACTTACTTACTTACTTGTTCATTCATTCCTTCACTTCCTTATCTTCTTTCATATATCTGTTTATTTATCTGCTGATTTAGCGTGACTCATTTACTTATTGAATGTTTCAATTATTATTTAGTTTTATTCATTTATTCATTCTTTATGTCTATTTTTATGTATGTATTTACTTACTTTCTTAATTTTTTTTTTACTTTTTAAAATTTACTTAATTTTTTTCTTTCTTTGGGAATGTAGATTCTTTCTTCCTTTCTTCCTTTCTTTCCTTCTTTCTGTCTCCTGACTGTCACTGGCTAAGGAAATGGTGGCCTCCATGTCACTGGTCAGCATAGCAGCTCCTAAAATGGAATTTGATGAAGGGATACATAGATAGATAGATAGATAGATAGATAGATAGATAGATAGATAGATAGATAGATGGGATGCGCACACGCTCACACACACACACACACACACACACATATGCACGCACGTGCATGACATGTACAGATGGGGGGCGATTCCAATGTTTTCAGAGGAAGGTGCTCGCTGGTAATAATAAATGTGCTGGTAAATAAGGCTGGAAATAGCTGAATATTAAATCATTAAAACTCTTCAAATAAATAAAAAGCAATTCCATTTCTCTCTCTCTCTCTTTCTCACCATATACCAGCACATCTGAACTGACTGCAACATACAAAAGAAGAAGAAACACGGAAAGAAGACATCCCTGCTGGACAGGATCTGAGATGAGAATAAATTCATCGAATGGCTGCCAACAGCATTTCATTGAGAAGAGATTCCACATTTTATGCTGTACAGTTACTTAGTTAGATAGATAGATAAAGAGAGGCCTGTGAACTGGGGTGGGCTGTGGCTTCTCAGGTCACCTCAGGTCAGGGAGGGGCTGAGGAGTGTCCCATTGGCCTTGACAATAGGCAGGAGTCAGAGGTTAATGTCAGGGCAGGGCCTGAGAGTTCCTCAAAGGGAATGAATGGAGACCCTTGCTTACCTAAGAAATGCCTGACCTTGGAAAAGGACTTGTGGAAAGCGGGCCCTTGAAACTGTGGTTTCACGTCTTACTAGAAAGCTCCCTCTTGGAAGGGAAAGTCATCGTGATATCTTACTCTTTTCCCAAGGATACCCTACCTACCCTTCTGATCATTCTTACTGAATTAAGTCTTCCACTGCAAATAAATAAATAAATAAATAATAAATGAAGTGGGTGAGTGAGTGAGTGAGTGAGTAAGTAAGTAAGTAAGTAAGTAAACAAGCAAATACGTGGATGGACAAATAAATACAAAGTTTGCTGTTGTTGACTGACTTTTGATTTCATAATGAATCTCTCTCTCTCTCTCACACACACACACACACACACACGCACACTAAATATACAATAAAAGGAAGCATAACACCTTTACTCAGGGGGCAGAGTGAACTCTGAAAGTTTTCCAGGCGGGGGGGGGGGAGAGACAGAATATAAGAACAAAATGAGAAACAAGGGAAAATAGTGTTGGCTGGCTGGCCGTCTTTCAGTTCCCTGACAGAAATGAGCACATTGTGGAGGAAACACAAAGTTGTTACACTATGTGGGTGTGATGAGGAGAGATTGTGAGTGAGTGTCCTGTCAGAACAAAGTTAGTCCCATAGTTGATGAAATTCATTATCCCAAAACTTCAGCAGAATATATCCCAAGTTTGCAAATGTGTGATCAGCTTGTGACAGGTTGGGCTGGAGATGCTGAGAACTGGGGAGCCCTCAATGCAAGAGCAGACACTCATTCCCATGTAGAGGGAGAGAGGGAGGGAGGGAGGGAGGGAGGGATCATTCATTCCTATACTCAAGTTTAAAGAAAGATGAGTGGCTATCTATGGAGAGACCACTCACAGATATGAAAAATCATTTCCTAAAAATCAAATTTCTCAGTCAGTATGCAACTGCTATGGTGCTTCTCCTAGATAGAGCAAAACACACAAACAAACTGATTCCTTGATCTAGAGCCACAGTGCACATGCTGTGGAAAAGGGGACATGGCCAACTTGAATCACAATATTCATCAGAGCATGAAAAGAGCGTAAAAAGGACACAGAGGAGAGATAATTGTGGTCCTTCCTTCCTCCCTCCCTCCCTCCCTCCCTCCCTCCCTCCCTCCCTCCCTCCCTCCTTCCCTCATGAAGTGACTGACAGATGAGACTTTGTCCAAGCAGGTTCTGTCTGAAATACCAGACTTGAGTTTCCCCCTCTGTGGGTATTAGCTAATCAGTCCTCCCTTCTTTCTGTAGGAAGGTGGTGCTTGTCTCTCAGAACTTACCTGGTTTCCTCTGCACCAGGTGAACCAGGGAAAAGCTTTCTAAGCCTTATTCAGACCCATAGAGGCTGCGCTGTGTGTGACTTCAGAGACCTCAGGGAGTATAGGGGTGGGTGGGTGCTTGATGCTTCAGACTCATGTCATTGAAGGACATAACATAGTCTGGATTCACAGAGATTCACAACACAGAGCCATTGTCACTTACTAACAGCTCAGGACACCCAGAGCTAACAAGAAATTGCAGTCTCAGCCGGGCTTTAATCACAGCACACACACAGATCTCTGTGAATTCAAAGATGGCCTGATTTACAGAGTGAGTTTTAGGACAGCCCAAGATACACAAAGAAACCCTTTCTTGAAAAACAAAGCAAAACAGCAAAAGAAAGAAAGACAAGGAAAAAGAAAAAAATGGCAGTCTCTTTCCACTCTCTCCTCCATTGGCTCTTAAAGAGCTCTCAAGCTGAACTGGAGACCATGGTGTCACTCAAAACTGGGAAGCCAGAAACCTTAGGGGGGTCACAGGAGTCGGACTGACTGCAGCACTTGATGCCTCAACCCTGCTAATGGCTGTGATATAAGGCATGGTAAAATACGGGCTTTGGCAGAGCACTACTCCCCTTTCTCTATTATTATTGCTACACAACGAAAAGGACCGGGGGGGGGTGATGATGTGCAGTCAGTGCTGGTATTGAAATCTCACTGACTCCTTCCGCACTCCTTGTCAATTCCCGACTTTGTCAAATCAACTATCGTGAATCTTTGATGTGGGTTGGCCCTTTAGGAACTCAGAGAAACAAGACAGACAGACCTGTTTCATCCCAGAAACCTCCCAGTTCCTGAGCCCTAGCCCTGGAAGTCTCAAAGCCATCACATCCAGAAATCTCTCTAGTCCCTGCTAGTGGTGAACTCACTTCGTCTTCCCCAGGACCACTAATTATTTCTCCATGTTTTCCTGTGAGATCTGAGGCCAGCTTTCTTCTTCCTCCCTCTGGCCTCTCCACGAACGATCTCCATTCTCTAGACAACATGTCTAGAACCGAGTCTTATAGGCACCGAGAGAGTGTGTCTTGAGGGCAGTTGGCGTTTCTAGGACACGAGTGACATCACAAAATTCCGAGAGCTCTCTGGGATACCGTGGAATTTCCAGAGAAGGGACTGCTGATGTCGTGAGGCACGGCCTTTACCTCCTTGCTGATATTTCTCCCCGAACTGACCGACCGACCGACCGACCGACCGACCAACCGGAACCTGAGGTTTCCTTTCCAGGAGTCTCTCCTCCGACACAGAGGGAGCCATTCAGGATTTCCTCCTTCCAAAACCAGAAATTTCTCTCTGCTTCATTAATATCTTCTCACTACTTCCTGAACCCATGGGGAGTTAGTTAGTTGAACACTCACTTTTTTCATGAATGACCCTTCCTCCCTCTCCTGAACATCTCATATTACTGATTCATACTCAGTAAAACAGTAATATGAGAAATTAGGCCAGGAGGACATGGAAGATGAGGGTTGAGTCTTCTGAAGTGAACAAGCACTTAGGGAAGGCTAAACTTAAGGGAATTTGACTCTGAGTGGCAAGACATGAATAGCTGCTGCCAAGGCACAGATACAGGCACCAACTGGGCCCTCGGCATCCTCCTGCATCATCAGAGCTGTGTGGGAAACTCAGCCCAAAGGAGGGGCCGTGTTCAAAGGGAGAGGGCATTTTCGAGGACAGCACTGTTTTCTTTTTCTTCTTTCTTTCTTTCTTTCTTTCTTTTTTTTTTTTCGAGACAGGGTTGTTCTGTAGTTTTTTTTTTTTTTTGGAGCCTGTCCTGGAACTAGCTCTTGTAGACCAGGCTGGTCTTGAACTCACATGCTTTCTTTTTTTTTCTATTGGATATTTTTGACTTCTTTATCAAAGATCAGGTGTTCGAAGATGTGTGGATCGATATCCGGGTCTTCTATTCGGTTCCATTGGTCCTCCTGTCTGTTCTTATGCCAGGACCAGGCTGTTTTCAGAACTGTAGCTTACAGAGTGTTCTTGCAGGTGGGGCACAGAAGAGGTTAATTACGGTACCTTAGTTCTTCTGCTTTTCTAGCAGACCGGAGCCCAGCTGACAGGAATCCAGTAGAGATGGTGTCAAGGTTCACACTGACACTAACAGCTGTAACTTGAGCAGGATTTGTGATCCACATGAAATTTGCAATGAATTGCAGCAAATCTGTGACACTCTAACTTGCTCAGGCTCAGTATCTGAACATACAGATGTTTGCAATGATCACTGGCTTCAGGATTTTTTTTTTTGTTGTTGTTGTTGTTGTTTTGTTTTTCCACGAGACAGGGTTTCCCTGTAGCTGAAGTTTAACGGCCTGGTGTTTTTGTGACTTACTGCTTCAAAGAACTTCTCCATTTCTTTATCCCTAAGGGAAAAGAAATATAATCACTAAATACATTTAAGTGTCTTTCAACCATTTTAGATCCCTCTGTTGAGAGTTCTCTGTTTAGGTCTGTACTCCACTTTTTAAAATTGGATTATTTGTTCTTTGGATGACCAATTTCTCGACTTCTTTGTGTATTTTGGAGATTAGTGAAGATCTTTTCCCATTCTGTAAGGCCGTCGTTTTGTCTTGTTGGCCATGTTCTTTGCTTTACAGAAGCTTTTCAGTTTCAGGAGGTCTCACTTATTAATTGTTTCTCTCAGTGTCTGTTTATTTTTCTTTTTTTTTCTTTTTTCTTTCTTTTTTTTTTCTTTTTTTTCTTTTTTTCTTTTTTTCTTTTTTTTCTTCTTCTTCTTTTCTTTTTTTTTCTTTTTTTTCTCTCTTTAGTTTTTTTCTTTGTTCTTTTTTTTGTTTTGTTTTTCTTTTTTTTTCTTTTTTCTTTTTTTTCTTTTTCTCTCAGTGTCTGTGCTACTGGGGTTCTATTTAGCAAGCGTTCTCCTGTGCCAATGTGTTCAAGTGCATTTGATATTTTTATTTTTATATTCTTTTATTGTGGATGAAGTCAATTATTTGAACTCTCAAATATTTTTATTGTTATTATCTCTCTATTTGTTTGCTTATTTGTGGTTGTTCACCAACTTGACTATCTAGAGGAAGTAAAAGTCGTAACAAGGTTTCCGTAGGTGAACCTGCGGAAGGATCATTAACGTGAGAGAGCAGCGGCGGCGGCTCTGCCCGCCCGCTCGCCTGCCTCGCCCGAGTTCTCGCCGGGAGGCGCGCTCCCCGGGTCGCGCGTGTGTTGTGCGCACGGAAGTGTGCGTGCGCACGGGCGCGCGTGGCGGTCGTGAGAGAGAGGTCGAGAGAGGGGGAAGGGGGACGGGCGCCGGCTCGCCCGCCCTCCTCGCCCCGTCCGAGGACCCGTGTCTGGCTCTGCCGCTGGCGGCTCACGGCGGACGGCGGCTCTCTTCCCGCTCTCGCTCTCCTCCGTCCACTCCCGCTGCTTGCCTCACTGCACCGCAGCGGCCCGCGGGTGTGTCCCCTCTTTCCCGGGCGCGCGCCTTTCCCTCTCCATCCCTCTTCCCGGGGGAGGATGGGCGAGGGTCTGGCGGCGCCCCGGGCCCCCTCTCGCCGCCGACCTCCGCTCGCGCGCAGTGGCGCCGCGGCGCGCCTGTCGGGGAGGCGGCGGAGGTTGGGCGCACTTTTTTTCCCCCCTCTCCACCTCCTTCTCCAAAGGACCAGGGTAGACCAGTAGTCCCTCCCACCGGGCGGGAGGCCATTTTTTTCCCCCGGGGATGCGGTGGGTCGACCAGATGTCCCGCTGGACTCTTTTTTTTTTTTTTAATGTATAATATATATTATATCTTCCTAGACCTGACGGGTCGACCAGTTGTCTCTGTGCACTTCCTTTTTTTTGACGGACTGGAAGCGGGTCGACCAGTTGTCCGATTAAATATTTGGCCTTAAAATGCTAAGTACCGGGGTCGACCAGTTGGCCTTGTGAACTTGGGTCGACCAGTTGTCTTTTTCCATGTCTTGATTGAATGATGTCATTCTTCAATGTGTTGGTGGTTAGTTTATCTCTTTTGTTCTCTATGCCAACACGCCCCACTCACCAAACACTTTTTTTTTAATTTATTTATTTACTTATTTTTATTTTACTTTTTTATTATTTATTTATTTATACATACATACATACATCCTGTCTATCTGTCCAGATGGGGCAGGGGTAGAAGGGGCTAGCTATGAGAGGAAGGTGCTCGGTGGGCATCCAGTTGTAAATAAGGCTGGGAATAAATAGCTGAATATTAATTCATTTGAGTAATATTAAAACTGTTCAAGTAGAAAACAATTGCTTTCTTTTTCTGTTTGCCCAGAGATCTAACTGACTGCAACTTGGAAAGAAGACGGCCCTGCTGGACAGAGACCTCCCTCCTGCTTTGGGTGGGTCGACCAGTTTACATGTTTATTTCCACGTTTTGTCTTTTATGGATTGAATGGATGTGTCTCTCTCTTTTTTTTTTTTTTTTTTTTGGTTTTTCGAGACAGGGTTTCTCTGTGGCTTTGGAGCCTGTCCTGGAACTAGCACTGTAGACCAGGCTGGTCTCGAACTCACAGAGATCCGCCTACCTCTGCCTCCCGAGTACTGGGATTAAAGGCGTGCGCCACCATCGCCCGGCTCTCATTTTTTTTTTCACGATTGCTTGCTTGCTTGCTTGCTTACTTACTTACTTACTTACTATCTGTTCAGCCCATCTCATTTACTTACTTCTTTAAAAAAAATGACCCACCTAGTTATTTACTTACTTACTTACTTACTTACTTGTTCATTCATTCCTTCACTTCCTTATCTTCTTTCATATATCTGTTTATTTATCTGCTGATTTAGCGTGACTCATTTACTTATTGAATGTTTCAATTATTATTTAGTTTTATTCATTTATTCATTCTTTATGTCTATTTTTATGTATGTATTTACTTACTTTCTTAATTTTTTTTTTACTTTTTAAAATTTACTTAATTTTTTTCTTTCTTTGGGAATGTAGATTCTTTCTTCCTTTCTTCCTTTCTTTCCTTCTTTCTGTCTCCTGACTGTCACTGGCTAAGGAAATGGTGGCCTCCATGTCACTGGTCAGCATAGCAGCTCCTAAAATGGAATTTGATGAAGGGATACATAGATAGATAGATAGATAGATAGATAGATAGATAGATAGATAGATAGATAGATAGATGGGATGCGCACACGCTCACACACACACACACACACACACACATATGCACGCACGTGCATGACATGTACAGATGGGGGGCGATTCCAATGTTTTCAGAGGAAGGTGCTCGCTGGTAATAATAAATGTGCTGGTAAATAAGGCTGGAAATAGCTGAATATTAAATCATTAAAACTCTTCAAATAAATAAAAAGCAATTCCATTTCTCTCTCTCTCTCTTTCTCACCATATACCAGCACATCTGAACTGACTGCAACATACAAAAGAAGAAGAAACACGGAAAGAAGACATCCCTGCTGGACAGGATCTGAGATGAGAATAAATTCATCGAATGGCTGCCAACAGCATTTCATTGAGAAGAGATTCCACATTTTATGCTGTACAGTTACTTAGTTAGATAGATAGAGAAAGAGAGGCCTGTGAACTGGGGTGGGCTGTGGCTTCTCAGGTCACCTCAGGTCAGGGAGGGGCTGAGGAGTGTCCCATTGGCCTTGACAATAGGCAGGAGTCAGAGGTTAATGTCAGGGCAGGGCCTGAGAGTTCCTCAAAGGGAATGAATGGAGACCCTTGCTTACCTAAGAAATGCCTGACCTTGGAAAAGGACTTGTGGAAAGCGGGCCCTTGAAACTGTGGTTTCACGTCTTACTAGAAAGCTCCCTCTTGGAAGGGAAAGTCATCGTGATATCTTACTCTTTTCCCAAGGATACCCTACCTACCCTTCTGATCATTCTTACTGAATTAAGTCTTCCACTGCAAATAAATAAATAAATAAATAATAAATGAAGTGGGTGAGTGAGTGAGTGAGTGAGTAAGTAAGTAAGTAAGTAAGTAAACAAGCAAATACGTGGATGGACAAATAAATACAAAGTTTGCTGTTGTTGACTGACTTTTGATTTCATAATGAATCTCTCTCTCTCTCTCTCACACACACACACACACACACACACACACACGCACACTAAATATACAATAAAAGGAAGCATAACACCTTTACTCAGGGGGCAGAGTGAACTCTGAAAGTTTTCCAGGCGGGGGGGGGGGGAGACAGAATATAAGAACAAAATGAGAAACAAGGAAAAATAGTGTTGGCTGGCTGGCCGGCTTTCAGTTCCCTGACAGAAATGAGCACATTGTGGAGGAAACACAAAGTTGTTACACTATGTGGGTGTGATGAGGAGAGATTGTGAGTGAGTGTCCTGTCAGAACAAAGTTAGTCCCATAGTTGATGAAATTCATTATCCCAAAACTTCAGCAGAATATATCCCAAGTTTGCAAATGTGTGATCAGCTTGTGACAGGTTGGGCTGGAGGTGCTGAGAACTGGGGAGCCCTCAATGCAAGAGCAGACACTCATTCCCATGAAGAGGGAGAGAGGGAGGGAGGGAGGGAGGGAGGGATCATTCATTCCTATACTCAAGTTTAAAGAAAGATGAGTGGCTATCTATGGAGAGACCACTCACAGATATGAAAAATCATTTCCTAAAAATCAAATTTCTCAGTCAGTATGCAACTGCTATGGTGCTTCTCCTAGATAGAGCAAAACACACAAACAAACTGATTCCTTGATCTAGAGCCACAGTGCACATGCTGTGGAAAAGGGGACATGGCCAACTTGAATCACAATATTCATCAGAGCATGAAAAGAGCGTAAAAAGGACACAGAGGAGAGATAATTGTGGTCCTTCCTTCCTCCCTCCCTCCCTCCCTCCCTCCCTCCCTCCTTCCCTCAGGAAGTGACTGACAGATGAGACTTTGTCCAAGCAGGTTCTGTCTGAAATACCAGACTTGAGTTTCCCCCTCTGTGGGTATTAGCTAATCAGTCCTCCCTTCTTTCTGTAGGAAGGTGGTGCATGTCTCTCAGAACTTACCTGGTTTCCTCTGCACCAGGTGAACCAGGGAAAAGCTTTCTAAGCCTTATTCAGACCCATAGAGGCTGTGCTGTGTGTGACTTCAGAGACCTCAGGGAGTATAGGGGTGGGTGGGTGCTTGATGCTTCAGACTCATGTCATTGAAGGACATAACATAGTCTGGATTCACAGAGATTCACAACACAGAGCCATTGTCACTTACTAACAGCTCAGGACACCCAGAGCTAACAAGAAATTGCAGTCTCAGCCGGGCTTTAATCACAGCACACACACAGATCTCTGTGAATTCAAAGATGGCCTGATTTACAGAGTGAGTTTTAGGACAGCCCAAGATACAAAAAGAAACCCTTTCTTGAAAAACAAAGCAAAACAGCAAAAGAAAGAAAGACAAGGAAAAAGAAAAAAAATGGCAGTCTCTTTCCACTCTCTCCTCCATTGGCTCTTAAAGAGCTCTCAAGCTGAACTGGAGACCATGGTGTCACTCAAAACTGGGAAGCCAGAAACCTTAGGGGGGTCACAGGAGTCGGACTGACTGCAGCACTTGATGCCTCAACCCTGCTAATGGCTGTGATATAAGGCATGGTAAAATACGGGCTTTGGCAGAGCACTACTCCCCTTTCTCTATTATTATTGCTACACAACGAAAAGGACCGGGGGGGGGGTGATGATGTGCAGTCAGTGCTGGTATTGAAATCTCACTGACTCCTTCCGCACTCCTTGTCAATTCCCGACTTTGTCAAATCAACTATCGTGAATCTTTGATGTGGGTTGGCCCTTTAGGAACTCAGAGGAACAAGACAGACAGACCTGTTTCATCCCAGAAACCTCCCAGTTCCTGAGCCCTAGCCCTGGAAGTCTCAAAGCCATCACATCCAGAAATCTCTCTAGTCCCTGCTAGTGGTGAACTCACTTCGTCTTCCCCAGGACCACTAATTATTTCTCCATGTTTTCCTGTGAGATCTGAGGCCAGCTTTCTTCTTCCTCCCTCTGGCCTCTCCACGAACGATCTCCATTCTCTAGACAACATGTCTAGAACCGAGTCTTATAGGCACCGAGAGAGTGTGTCTTGAGGGCAGTTGGCGTTTCTAGGACACGAGTGACATCACAAAATTCCGAGAGCTCTCTGGGATACCGTGGAATTTCCAGAGAAGGGACTGCTGATGTCGTGAGGCACGGCCTTTACCTCCTTGCTGATATTTCTCCCCGAACTGACCGACCGACCGACCGACCGACCAACCGGAACCTGAGGTTTCCTTTCCAGGAGTCTCTCCTCCGACACAGAGGGAGCCATTCAGGATTTCCTCCTTCCAAAACCAGAAATTTCTCTCTGCTTCATTAATATCTTCTCACTACTTCCTGAACCCATGGGGAGTTAGTTAGTTGAACACTCACTTTTTTCATGAATGACCCTTCCTCCCTCTCCTGAACATCTCATATTACTGATTCATACTCAGTAAAACAGTAATATGAGAAATTAGGCCAGGAGGACATGGAAGATGAGGGTTGAGTCTTCTGAAGTGAACAAGCACTTAGGGAAGGCTAAACTTAAGGGAATTTGACTCTGAGTGGCAAGACATGAATAGCTGCTGCCAAGGCACAGATACAGGCACCAACTGGGCCCTCGGCATCCTCCTGCATCATCAGAGCTGTGTGGGAAACTCAGCCCAAAGGAGGGGCCGTGTTCAAAGGGAGAGGGCATTTTCGAGGACAGCACTGTTTTCTTTTTCTTCTTTCTTTCTTTATTTCTTTCTTTTTTTTTTTCGAGACAGGGTTGTTCTGTAGTTTTTTTTTTTTTTGGAGCCTGTCCTGGAACTAGCTCTTGTAGACCAGGCTGGTCTTGAACTCACATGCTTTCTTTTTTTTCTATTGGATATTTTTGACTTCTTTATCAAAGATCAGGTGTTCGAAGATGTGTGGATCGATATCCGGGTCTTCTATTCGGTTCCATTGGTCCTCCTGTCTGTTCTTATGCCAGGACCAGGCTGTTTTCAGAACTGTAGCTTACAGAGTGTTCTTGCAGGTGGGGCACAGAAGAGGTTAATTACGGTACCTTAGTTCTTCTGCTTTTCTAGCAGACCGGAGCCCAGCTGACAGGAATCCAGTAGAGATGGTGTCAAGGTTCACACTGACACTAACAGCTGTAACTTGAGCAGGATTTGTGATCCACATGAAATTTGCAATGAATTGCAGCAAATCTGTGACACTCTAACTTGCTCAGGCTCAGTATCTGAACATACAGATGTTTGCAATGATCACTGGCTTCAGGATTTTTTTTGTTGTTGTTGTTGTTGTTTTGTTTTTCCACGAGACAGGGTTTCCCTGTAGCTGAAGTTTAACGGCCTGGTGTTTTTGTGACTTACTGCTTCAAAGAACTTCTCCATTTCTTTATCCCTAAGGGAAAAGAAATATAATCACTAAATACATTTAAGTGTCTTTCAACCATTTTAGATCCCTCTGTTGAGAGTTCTCTGTTTAGGTCTGTACTCCATTTTTTAAAATTGGATTATTTGTTCTTTGGATGACCAATTTCTCGACTTCTTTGTGTATTTTGGAGATTAGTGAAGATCTTTTCCCATTCTGTAAGGCCGTCGTTTTGTCTTGTTGGCCATGTTCTTTGCTTTACAGAAGCTTTTCAGTTTCAGGAGGTCTCACTTATTAATTGTTTCTCTCAGTGTCTGTTTTTTTTTCTTTTTTTTTCTTTTTTCTTTCTTTTTTTTCTTTTTTTTCTTTTTTTCTTTTTTTCTTTTTTTTCTTCTTCTTCTTTTCTTTTTTTTTCTTTTTTTTCTCTCTTTAGTTTTTTTCTTTGTTCTTTTTTTTGTTTTGTTTTTCTTTTTTTTTCTTTTTTCTTTTTTTTCTTTTTCTCTCAGTGTCTGTGCTACTGGGGTTCTATTTAGCAAGCGTTCTCCTGTGCCAATGTGTTCAAGTGCATTTGATATTTTTATTTTTATATTCTTTTATTGTGGATGAAGTCAATTATTTGAACTCTCAAATATTTTTATTGTTATTATCTCTCTATTTGTTTGCTTATTTGTGGTTGTTCACCAACTTGACTATCTAGAGGAAGTAAAAGTCGTAACAAGGTTTCCGTAGGTGAACCTGCGGAAGGATCATTAACGTGAGAGAGCAGCGGCGGCGGCTCTGCCCGCCCGCTCGCCTGCCTCGCCCGAGTTCTCGCCGGGAGGCGCGCTCCCCGGGTCGCACGTGTGTTGTGCGCACGGAAGTGTGCGTGCGCACGGGCGCGCGTGGCGGTCGTGAGAGAGAGGTCGAGAGAGGGGGAAGGGGGACGGGCGCCGGCTCGCCCGCCCTCCTCGCCCCGTCCGAGGACCCGTGTCTGGCTCTGCCGCTGGCGGCTCACGGCGGACGGCGGCTCTCTTCCCGCTCTCGCTCTCCTCCGTCCACTCCCGCTGCTTGCCTCACCGCACCGCAGCGGCCCGCGGGTGTGTCCCCTCTTTCCTGGGCGCGCGCCTTTCCCTCTCCATCCCTCTTCCCGGGGGAGGATGGGCGAGGGTCTGGCAGCGCCCCGGGCCCCCTCTCGCCGCCGACCTCCGCTCGCGCGCCGTGGCACCGCGGCGCGCCTGTCGGGGAGGCGGCGGAGGTTGGGCGCACTTGTTTTTCCCCCCTCTCCACCTCCTTCTCCAAAGGACCGGGGTAGACCAGTAGTCCCTCCCACCGGGCGGGAGGCCATTTTTTTCCCCCAGGATGCGGCGGGTCGACCAGATGTCCCGCTGGACTCTTTTTTTTTTTTTTTTTTTTAATGTATAATATATATTATATCTTCCTAGACCTGACGGGTCGACCAGTTGTCTCTGTGCACTTCCTTTTTTTTGACGGACTGGAAGCGGGTCGACCAGTTGTCCGATTAAATATTTGGCCTTTAAAATGCTAAGTACCGGGGTCGACCAGTTGGCCTTGTGAACTTGGGTCGACCAGTTGTCTTTTTCCATGTCTTGATTGACTGATGTCATTCTTCAATGTGTTGGTGGTTAGTTTATCTATTTTGTTCTCTATGCCAACACGCCCCACTCACCAAACACTTTTTTTTAAATTTATTTATTTACTTATTTTTATTTTACTTTTTTATTATTTATTTATTTATACATACATACATACATCCTGTCTATCTGTCCAGATGGGGCAGGGGTAGAAGGGGCTAGCTATGAGAGGAAGGTGCTCGGTGGGAATAAATAGCTGAATATTAATTCATTTGAGTAATATTAAAACTGTTCAAGTAGAAAACAATTGCTTTCTTTTTCTGTTTGCCCAGAGATCTGACTGACTGCAACTTGGAAAGAAGACGGCCCTGCTGGACAGAGACCTCCCTCCTGCTTTGGGTGGGTCGACCAGTTTACATGTTTATTTCCACGTTTTGTCTTTTATGGATTGAATGGATGTGTCTCTCTCTTTTTTTTTTTTTTTTTTTGGTTTTTCGAGACAGGGTTTCTCTGTGGCTTTGGAGCCTGTCCTGGAACTAGCACTGTAGACCAGGCTGGTCTCGAACTCACAGAGATCCGCCTACCTCTGCCTCCCGAGTACTGGGATTAAAGGCGTGCGCCACCATCGCCCGGCTCTCATTTTTTTTTTCACAATTGCTTGCTTGCTTGCTTGCTTACTTACTTACTTACTTACTATCTGTTCAGCCCATCTCATTTACTTACTTCTTTAAAAAAAATGACCCACCTAGTTATTTACTTACTTACTTACTTACTTACTTGTTCATTCATTTCTTCACTTCCTTATCTTCTTTCATATATCTGTTTATTTATCTGCTGATTTAGCGTGACTCATTTACTTATTGAATGTTTCAATTATTATTTAGTTTTATTCATTTATTCATTCTTTATGTCTATTTTTATGTACGTATTTACTTACTTTCTTAATTTTTTTTTTACTTTTTAAAATTTACTTAATTTTTTTCTTTCTTTGGGAATGTAGATTCTTTCTTCCTTTCTTCCTTTCTTTCCTTCTTTCTGTCTCCTGACTGTCACTGGCTAAGAAAATGGTGGCCTCCATGTCACTGGTCAGCATAGCAGCTCCTAAAATGGAATTTGATGAAGGGATACATAGATAGATAGATAGATAGATAGATAGATAGATAGATAGATAGATAGATAGATAGATAGATGGGATGCGCACACGCTCACACACACACACACACACACACACACACACATATGCACGCACGTGCATGACATGTACAGATGGGGGGCGATTCCAATGTTTTCAGAGGAAGGTGCTCGCTGGTAATAATAAATGTGCTGGTAAATAAGGCTGGAAATAGCTGAATATTAAATCATTAAAACTCTTCAAATAAATAAAAAGCAATTCCATTTCTCTCTCTCTCTCTTTCTCACCATATACCAGCACATCTGAACTGACTGCAACATACAAAAGAAGAAGAAACACGGAAAGAAGACATCCCTGCTGGACAGGATCTGAGATGAGAATAAATTCATCGAATGGCTGCCAACAGCATTTCATTGAGAAGAGATTCCACATTTTATGCTGTACAGTTACTTAGTTAGATAGATAGATAAAGAGAGGCCTGTGAACTGGGGTGGGCTGTGGCTTCTCAGGTCACCTCAGGTCAGGGAGGGGCTGAGGAGTGTCCCATTGGCCTTGACAATAGGCAGGAGTCAGAGGTTAATGTCAGGGCAGGGCCTGAGAGTTCCTCAAAGGGAATGAATGGAGACCCTTGCTTACCTAAGAAATGCCTGACCTTGGAAAAGGACTTGTGGAAAGCGGGCCCTTGAAACTGTGGTTTCACGTCTTACTAGAAAGCTCCCTCTTGGAAGGGAAAGTCATCGTGATATCTTACTCTTTTCCCAAGGATACCCTACCTACCATTCTGATCATTCTTACTGAATTAAGTCTTCCACTGCAAATAAATAAATAAATAAATAATAAATGAAGTGGGTGAGTGAGTGAGTGAGTGAGTAAGTAAGTAAGTAAGTAAGTAAACAAGCAAATACGTGGATGGACAAATAAATACAAAGTTTGCTGTTGTTGACTGACTTTTGATTTCATAATGAATCTCTCTCTCTCTCTCTCTCACACACACACACACACATGCACACTAAATATACAATAAAAGGAAGCATAACACCTTTACTCAGGGGGCAGAGTGAACTCTGAAAGTTTTCCAGGCGGGGGGGGGGGAGAGACAGAATATAAGAACAAAATGAGAAACAAGGAAAAATAGTGTTGGCTGGCTGGCCGGCTTTCAGTTCCCTGACAGAAATGAGCACATTGTGGAGGAAACACAAAGTTGTTACACTATGTGGGTGTGATGAGGAGAGATTGTGAGTGAGTGTCCTGTCAGAACAAAGTTAGTCCCATAGTTGATGAAATTCATTATCCCAAAACTTCAGCAGAATATATCCCAAGTTTGCAAATGTGTGATCAGCTTGTGACAGGTTGGGCTGGAGATGCTGAGAACTGGGGAGCCCTCAATGCAAGAGCAGACACTCATTCCCATGAAGAGGGAGAGAGGGAGGGAGGGAGGGAGGGAGGGATCATTCATTCCTATACTCAAGTTTAAAGAAAGATGAGTGGCTATCTATGGAGAGACCACTCACAGATATGAAAAATCATTTCCTAAAAATCAAATTTCTCAGTCAGTATGCAACTGCTATGGTGCTTCTCCTAGATAGAGCAAAACACACAAACAAACTGATTCCTTGATCTAGAGCCACAGTGCACATGCTGTGGAAAAGGGGACATGGCCAACTTGAATCACAATATTCATCAGAGCATGAAAAGAGCGTAAAAAGGACACAGAGGAGAGATAATTGTGGTCCTTCCTTCCTCCCTCCCTCCCTCCCTCCCTCCCTCCCTCCTTCCCTCAGGAAGTGACTGACAGATGAGACTTTGTCCAAGCAGGTTCTGTCTGAAATACCAGACTTGAGTTTCCCCCTCTGTGGGTATTAGCTAATCAGTCCTCCCTTCTTTCTGTAGGAAGGTGGTGCATGTCTCTCAGAACTTACCTGGTTTCCTCTGCACCAGGTGAACCAGGGAAAAGCTTTCTAAGCCTTATTCAGACCCATAGAGGCTGTGCTGTGTGTGACTTCAGAGACCTCAGGGAGTATAGGGGTGGGTGGGTGCTTGATGCTTCAGACTCATGTCATTGAAGGACATAACATAGTCTGGATTCACAGAGATTCACAACACAGAGCCATTGTCACTTACTAACAGCTCAGGACACCCAGAGCTAACAAGAAATTGCAGTCTCAGCCGGGCTTTAATCACAGCACACACACAGATCTCTGTGAATTCAAAGATGGCCTGATTTACAGAGTGAGTTTTAGGACAGCCCAAGATACAAAAAGAAACCCTTTCTTGAAAAACAAAGCAAAACAGCAAAAGAAAGAAAGACAAGGAAAAAGAAAAAAAATGGCAGTCTCTTTCCACTCTCTCCTCCATTGGCTCTTAAAGAGCTCTCAAGCTGAACTGGAGACCATGGTGTCACTCAAAACTGGGAAGCCAGAAACCTTAGGGGGGTCACAGGAGTCGGACTGACTGCAGCACTTGATGCCTCAACCCTGCTAATGGCTGTGATATAAGGCATGGTAAAATACGGGCTTTGGCAGAGCACTACTCCCCTTTCTCTATTATTATTGCTACACAACGAAAAGGACCGGGGGGGGGGGTGATGATGTGCAGTCAGTGCTGGTATTGAAATCTCACTGACTCCTTCCGCACTCCTTGTCAATTCCCGACTTTGTCAAATCAACTATCGTGAATCTTTGATGTGGGTTGGCCCTTTAGGAACTCAGAGGAACAAGACAGACAGACCTGTTTCATCCCAGAAACCTCCCAGTTCCTGAGCCCTAGCCCTGGAAGTCTCAAAGCCATCACATCCAGAAATCTCTCTAGTCCCTGCTAGTGGTGAACTCACTTCGTCTTCCCCAGGACCACTAATTATTTCTCCATGTTTTCCTGTGAGATCTGAGGCCAGCTTTCTTCTTCCTCCCTCTGGCCTCTCCACGAACGATCTCCATTCTCTAGACAACATGTCTAGAACCGAGTCTTATAGGCACCGAGAGAGTGTGTCTTGAGGGCAGTTGGCGTTTCTAGGACACGAGTGACATCACAAAATTCCGAGAGCTCTCTGGGATACCGTGGAATTTCCAGAGAAGGGACTGCTGATGTCGTGAGGCACGGCCTTTACCTCCTTGCTGATATTTCTCCCCGAACTGACCGACCGACCGACCGACCGACCGACCAACCGGAACCTGAGGTTTCCTTTCCAGGAGTCTCTCCTCCGACACAGAGGGAGCCATTCAGGATTTCCTCCTTCCAAAACCAGAAATTTCTCTCTGCTTCATTAATATCTTCTCACTACTTCCTGAACCCATGGGGAGTTAGTTAGTTGAACACTCACTTTTTTCATGAATGACCCTTCCTCCCTCTCCTGAACATCTCATATTACTGATTCATACTCAGTAAAACAGTAATATGAGAAATTAGGCCAGGAGGACATGGAAGATGAGGGTTGAGTCTTCTGAAGTGAACAAGCACTTAGGGAAGGCTAAACTTAAGGGAATTTGACTCTGAGTGGCAAGACATGAATAGCTGCTGCCAAGGCACAGATACAGGCACCAACTGGGCCCTCGGCATCCTCCTGCATCATCAGAGCTGTGTGGGAAACTCAGCCCAAAGGAGGGGCCGTGTTCAAAGGGAGAGGGCATTTTCGAGGACAGCACTGTTTTCTTTTTCTTCTTTCTTTCTTTCTTTCTTTATTTCTTTCTTTTTTTTTTTCGAGACAGGGTTGTTCTGTAGTTTTTTTTTTTTTTGGAGCCTGTCCTGGAACTAGCTCTTGTAGACCAGGCTGGTCTTGAACTCACATGCTTTCTTTTTTTTCTATTGGATATTTTTGACTTCTTTATCAAAGATCAGGTGTTCGAAGATGTGTGGATCGATATCCGGGTCTTCTATTCGGTTCCATTGGTCCTCCTGTCTGTTCTTATGCCAGGACCAGGCTGTTTTCAGAACTGTAGCTTACAGAGTGTTCTTGCAGGTGGGGCACAGAAGAGGTTAATTACGGTACCTTAGTTCTTCTGCTTTTCTAGCAGACCGGAGCCCAGCTGACAGGAATCCAGTAGAGATGGTGTCAAGGTTCACACTGACACTAACAGCTGTAACTTGAGCAGGATTTGTGATCCACATGAAATTTGCAATGAATTGCAGCAAATCTGTGACACTCTAACTTGCTCAGGCTCAGTATCTGAACATACAGATGTTTGCAATGATCACTGGCTTCAGGATTTTTTTTTTTGTTGTTGTTGTTGTTTTGTTTTTCCACGAGACAGGGTTTCCCTGTAGCTGAAGTTTAACGGCCTGGTGTTTTTGTGACTTACTGCTTCAAAGAACTTCTCCATTTCTTTATCCCTAAGGGAAAAGAAATATAATCACTAAATACATTTAAGTGTCTTTCAACCATTTTAGATCCCTCTGTTGAGAGTTCTCTGTTTAGGTCTGTACTCCATTTTTTAAAATTGGATTATTTGTTCTTTGGATGACCAATTTCTCGACTTCTTTGTGTATTTTGGAGATTAGTGAAGATCTTTTCCCATTCTGTAAGGCCGTCGTTTTGTCTTGTTGGCCATGTTCTTTGCTTTACAGAAGCTTTTCAGTTTCAGGAGGTCTCACTTATTAATTGTTTCTCTCAGTGTCTGTTTTTTTTTCTTTTTTTTTCTTTTTTCTTTCTTTTTTTTTCTTTTTTTTCTTTTTTTCTTTTTTTCTTTTTTTTCTTCTTCTTCTTTTCTTTTTTTTTCTTTTTTTTCTCTCTTTAGTTTTTTTCTTTGTTCTTTTTTTTGTTTTGTTTTTCTTTTTTTTTCTTTTTTCTTTTTTTTCTTTTTCTCTCAGTGTCTGTGCTACTGGGGTTCTATTTAGCAAGCGTTCTCCTGTGCCAATGTGTTCAAGTGCATTTGATATTTTTATTTTTATATTCTTTTATTGTGGATGAAGTCAATTATTTGAACTCTCAAATATTTTTATTGTTATTATCTCTCTATTTGTTTGCTTATTTGTGGTTGTTCACCAACTTGACTATCTAGAGGAAGTAAAAGTCGTAACAAGGTTTCCGTAGGTGAACCTGCGGAAGGATCATTAACGTGAGAGAGCAGCGGCGGCGGCTCTGCCCGCCCGCTCGCCTGCCTCGCCCGAGTTCTCGCCGGGAGGCGCGCTCCCCGGGTCGCACGTGTGTTGTGCGCACGGAAGTGTGCGTGCGCACGGGCGCGCGTGGCGGTCGTGAGAGAGAGGTCGAGAGAGGGGGAAGGGGGACGGGCGCCGGCTCGCCCGCCCTCCTCGCCCCGTCCGAGGACCCGTGTCTGGCTCTGCCGCTGGCGGCTCACGGCGGACGGCGGCTCTCTTCCCGCTCTCGCTCTCCTCCGTCCACTCCCGCTGCTTGCCTCACCGCACCGCAGCGGCCCGCGGGTGTGTCCCCTCTTTCCTGGGCGCGCGCCTTTCCCTCTCCATCCCTCTTCCCGGGGGAGGATGGGCGAGGGTCTGGCAGCGCCCCGGGCCCCCTCTCGCCGCCGACCTCCGCTCGCGCGCCGTGGCACCGCGGCGCGCCTGTCGGGGAGGCGGCGGAGGTTGGGTGCACTTTTTTTTCCCCCCTCTCCACCTCCTTCTCCAAAGGACCGGGGTAGACCAGTAGTCCCTCCCACCGGGCGGGAGGCCATTTTTTTCCCCCAGGATGCGGCGGGTCGACCAGATGTCCCGCTGGACTCTTTTTTTTTTTTTTTTTTTTAATGTATAATATATATTATATCTTCCTAGACCTGACGGGTCGACCAGTTGTCTCTGTGCACTTCCTTTTTTTTGACGGACTGGAAGCGGGTCGACCAGTTGTCCGATTAAATATTTGGCCTTTAAAATGCTAAGTACCGGGGTCGACCAGTTGGCCTTGTGAACTTGGGTCGACCAGTTGTCTTTTTCCATGTCTTGATTGACTGATGTCATTCTTCAATGTGTTGGTGGTTAGTTTATCTATTTTGTTCTCTATGCCAACACGCCCCACTCACCAAACACTTTTTTTTAAATTTATTTATTTACTTATTTTTATTTTACTTTTTTATTATTTATTTATTTATACATACATACATACATCCTGTCTATCTGTCCAGATGGGGCAGGGGTAGAAGGGGCTAGCTATGAGAGGAAGGTGCTCGGTGGGAATAAATAGCTGAATATTAATTCATTTGAGTAATATTAAAACTGTTCAAGTAGAAAACAATTGCTTTCTTTTTCTGTTTGCCCAGAGATCTGACTGACTGCAACTTGGAAAGAAGACGGCCCTGCTGGACAGAGACCTCCCTCCTGCTTTGGGTGGGTCGACCAGTTTACATGTTTATTTCCACGTTTTGTCTTTTATGGATTGAATGGATGTGTCTCTCTCTTTTTTTTTTTTTTTTTTTTGGTTTTTCGAGACAGGGTTTCTCTGTGGCTTTGGAGCCTGTCCTGGAACTAGCACTGTAGACCAGGCTGGTCTCGAACTCACAGAGATCCGCCTACCTCTGCCTCCCGAGTACTGGGATTAAAGGCGTGCGCCACCATCGCCCGGCTCTCATTTTTTTTTTCACAATTGCTTGCTTGCTTGCTTGCTTACTTACTTACTTACTTACTATCTGTTCAGCCCATCTCATTTACTTACTTCTTTAAAAAAAATGACCCACCTAGTTATTTACTTACTTACTTACTTACTTACTTGTTCATTCATTTCTTCACTTCCTTATCTTCTTTCATATATCTGTTTATTTATCTGCTGATTTAGCGTGACTCATTTACTTATTGAATGTTTCAATTATTATTTAGTTTTATTCATTTATTCATTCTTTATGTCTATTTTTATGTACGTATTTACTTACTTTCTTAATTTTTTTTTTACTTTTTAAAATTTACTTAATTTTTTTCTTTCTTTGGGAATGTAGATTCTTTCTTCCTTTCTTCCTTTCTTTCCTTCTTTCTGTCTCCTGACTGTCACTGGCTAAGAAAATGGTGGCCTCCATGTCACTGGTCAGCATAGCAGCTCCTAAAATGGAATTTGATGAAGGGATACATAGATAGATAGATAGATAGATAGATAGATAGATAGATAGATAGATAGATAGATGGGATGCGCACACGCTCACACACACACACACACACACACACACACACATATGCACGCACGTGCATGACATGTACAGATGGGGGGCGATTCCAATGTTTTCAGAGGAAGGTGCTCGCTGGTAATAATAAATGTGCTGGTAAATAAGGCTGGAAATAGCTGAATATTAAATCATTAAAACTCTTCAAATAAATAAAAAGCAATTCCATTTCTCTCTCTCTCTCTTTCTCACCATATACCAGCACATCTGAACTGACTGCAACATACAAAAGAAGAAGAAACACGGAAAGAAGACATCCCTGCTGGACAGGATCTGAGATGAGAATAAATTCATCGAATGGCTGCCAACAGCATTTCATTGAGAAGAGATTCCACATTTTATGCTGTACAGTTACTTAGTTAGATAGATAGATAAAGAGAGGAATGTGAACTGGGGTGGGCTGTGGCTTCTCAGGTCACCTCAGGTCAGGGAGGGGCTGAGGAGTGTCCCATTGGCCTTGACAATAGGCAGGAGTCAGAGGTTAATGTCAGGGCAGGGCCTGAGAGTTCCTCAAAGGGAATGAATGGAGACCCTTGCTTACCTAAGAAATGCCTGACCTTGGAAAAGGACTTGTGGAAAGCGGGCCCTTGAAACTGTGGTTTCACGTCTTACTAGAAAGCTCCCTCTTGGAAGGGAAAGTCATCGTGATATCTTACTCTTTTCCCAAGGATACCCTACCTACCCTTCTGATCATTCTTACTGAATTAAGTCTTCCACTGCAAATAAATAAATAAATAAATAATAAATGAAGTGGGTGAGTGAGTGAGTGAGTGAGTGAGTAAGTAAGTAAGTAAGTAAGTAAACAAGCAAATACGTGGATGGACAAATAAATACAAAGTTTGCTGTTGTTGACTGACTTTTGATTTCATAATGAATCTCTCTCTCTCTCTCTCTCTCTCTCTCTCTCACACACACACACACACACACACACACACACTAAATATACAATAAAAGGAAGCATAACACCTTTACTCAGGGGGCAGAGTGAACTCTGAAAGTTTTCCAGGCGGGGGGGGGGGGAGAGACAGAATATAAGAACAAAATGAGAAACAAGGAAACATAGTGTTGGCTGGCTGGCCGGCTTTCAGTTCCCTGACAGAAATGAGCACATTGTGGAGGAAACACAAAGTTGTTACACTATGTGGGTGTGATGAGGAGAGATTGTGAGTGAGTGTCCTGTCAGAACAAAGTTAGTCCCATAGTTGATGAAATTCATTATCCCAAAACTTCAGCAGAATATATCCCAAGTTTGCAAATGTGTGATCAGCTTGTGACAGGTTGGGCTGGAGATGCTGAGAACTGGGGAGCCCTCAATGCAAGAGCAGACACTCATTCCCATGAAGAGGGAGAGAGGGAGGGAGGGAGGGAGGGAGGGATCATTCATTCCTATACTCAAGTTTAAAGAAAGATGAGTGGCTATCTATGGAGAGACCACTCACAGATATGAAAAATCATTTCCTAAAAATCAAATTTCTCAGTCAGTATGCAACTGCTATGGTGCTTCTCCTAGATAGAGCAAAACACACAAACAAACTGATTCCTTGATCTAGAGCCACAGTGCACATGCTGTGGAAAAGGGGACATGGCCAACTTGAATCACAATATTCATCAGAGCATGAAAAGAGCGTAAAAAGGACACAGAGGAGAGATAATTGTGGTCCTTCCTTCCTCCCTCCCTCCCTCCCTCCCTCCCTCCTTCCCTCAGGAAGTGACTGACAGATGAGACTTTGTCCAAGCAGGTTCTGTCTGAAATACCAGACTTGAGTTTCCCCCTCTGTGGGTATTAGCTAATCAGTCCTCCCTTCTTTCTGTAGGAAGGTGGTGCATGTCTCTCAGAACTTACCTGGTTTCCTCTGCACCAGGTGAACCAGGGAAAAGCTTTCTAAGCCTTATTCAGACCCATAGAGGCTGCGCTGTGTGTGACTTCAGAGACCTCAGGGAGTATAGGGGTGGGTGGGTGCTTGATGCTTCAGACTCATGTCATTGAAGGACATAACATAGTCTGGATTCACAGAGATTCACAACACAGAGACATTGTCACTTACTAACAGCTCAGGACACCCAGAGCTAACAAGAAATTGCAGTCTCAGCCGGGCTTTAATCACAGCACACACACAGATCTCTGTGAATTCAAAGATGGCCTGATTTACAGAGTGAGTTTTAGGACAGCCCAAGATACACAAAGAAACCCTTTCTTGAAAAACAAAGCAAAACAGCAAAAGAAAGAAAGACAAGGAAAAAGAAAAAAATGGCAGTCTCTTTCCACTCTCTCCTCCATTGGCTCTTAAAGAGCTCTCAAGCTGAACTGGAGACCATGGTGTCACTCAAAACTGGGAAGCCAGAAACCTTAGGGGGGTCACAGGAGTCGAACTGACTGCAGCACTTGATGCCTCAACCCTGCTAATGGCTGTGATATAAGGCATGGTAAAATACGGGCTTTGGCAGAGCACTACTCCCCTTTCTCTATTATTATTGCTACACAACGAAAAGGACCGGGGGGGGGGGGGGGTGATGATGTGCAGTCAGTGCTGGTATTGAAATCTCACTGACTCCTTCCGCACTCCTTGTCAATTCCCGACTTTGTCAAATCAACTATCGTGAATCTTTGATGTGGGTTGGCCCTTTAGGAACTCAGAGAAACAAGACAGACAGACCTGTTTCATCCCAGAAACCTCCCAGTTCCTGAGCCCTAGCCCTGGAAGTCTCAAAGCCATCACATCCAGAAATCTCTCTAGTCCCTGCTAGTGGTGAACTCACTTCGTCTTCCCCAGGACCACTAATTATTTCTCCATGTTTTCCTGTGAGATCTGAGGCCAGCTTTCTTCTTCCTCCCTCTGGCCTCTCCACGAACGATCTCCATTCTCTAGACAACATGTCTAGAACCGAGTCTTATAGGCACCGAGAGAGTGTGTCTTGAGGGCAGTTGGCGTTTCTAGGACACGAGTGACATCACAAAATTCCGAGAGCTCTCTGGGATACCGTGGAATTTCCAGAGAAGGGACTGCTGATGTCGTGAGGCACGGCCTTTACCTCCTTGCTGATATTTCTCCCCGAACTGACCGACCGACCGACCGACCGACCGACCAACCGGAACCTGAGGTTTCCTTTCCAGGAGTCTCTCCTCCGACACAGAGGGAGCCATTCAGGATTTCCTCCTTCCAAAACCAGAAATTTCTCTCTGCTTCATTAATATCTTCTCACTACTTCCTGAACCCATGGGGAGTTAGTTAGTTGAACACTCACTTTTTTCATGAATGACCCTTCCTCCCTCTCCTGAACATCTCATATTACTGATTCATACTCAGTAAAACAGTAATATGAGAAATTAGGCCAGGAGGACATGGAAGATGAGGGTTGAGTCTTCTGAAGTGAACAAGCACTTAGGGAAGGCTAAACTTAAGGGAATTTGACTCTGAGTGGCAAGACATGAATAGCTGCTGCCAAGGCACAGATACAGGCACCAACTGGGCCCTCGGCATCCTCCTGCATCATCAGAGCTGTGTGGGAAACTCAGCCCAAAGGAGGGGCCGTGTTCAAAGGGAGAGGGCATTTTCGAGGACAGCACTGTTTTCTTTTTCTTCTTTCTTTCTTTCTTTCTTTCTTTCTTTCTTTCTTTTTTTTTTTCGAGACAGGGTTGTTCTGTAGTTTTTTTTTTTTTTTGGAGCCTGTCCTGGAACTAGCTCTTGTAGACCAGGCTGGTCTTGAACTCACATGCTTTCTTTTTTTTTCTATTGGATATTTTTGACTTCTTTATCAAAGATCAGGTGTTCGAAGATGTGTGGATCGATATCCGGGTCTTCTATTCGGTTCCATTGGTCCTCCTGTCTGTTCTTATGCCAGGACCAGGCTGTTTTCAGAACTGTAGCTTACAGAGTGTTCTTGCAGGTGGGGCACAGAAGAGGTTAATTACGGTACCTTAGTTCTTCTGCTTTTCTAGCAGACCGGAGCCCAGCTGACAGGAATCCAGTAGAGATGGTGTCAAGGTTCACACTGACACTAACAGCTGTAACTTGAGCAGGATTTGTGATCCACATGAAATTTGCAATGAATTGCAGCAAATCTGTGACACTCTAACTTGCTCAGGCTCAGTATCTGAACATACAGATGTTTGCAATGATCACTGGCTTCAGGATTTTTTTTTGTTGTTGTTGTTGTTGTTTTGTTTTTCCACGAGACAGGGTTTCCCTGTAGCTGAAGTTTAACGGCCTGGTGTTTTTGTGACTTACTGCTTCAAAGAACTTCTCCATTTCTTTATCCCTAAGGGAAAAGAAATATAATCACTAAATACATTTAAGTGTCTTTCAACCATTTTAGATCCCTCTGTTGAGAGTTCTCTGTTTAGGTCTGTACTCCATTTTTTAAAATTGGATTATTTGTTCTTTGGATGACCAATTTCTCGACTTCTTTGTGTATTTTGGAGATTAGTGAAGATCTTTTCCCATTCTGTAAGGCCGTCGTTTTGTCTTGTTGGCCATGTTCTTTGCTTTACAGAAGCTTTTCAGTTTCAGGAGGTCTCACTTATTAATTGTTTCTCTCAGTGTCTGTTTTTTTTTCTTTTTTTTTCTTTTTTCTTTCTTTCTTTTTTCTTTTTTTCTTTTTTTCTTTTTTTCTTTTTTTTCTTCTTCTTCTTTTCTTTTTTTTTCTTTTTTTCTCTCTTTAGTTTTTTTCTTTGTTCTTTTTTTTTGTTTTGTTTTTCTTTTTTTTTCTTTTTTCTTTTTTTTCTTTTTCTCTCAGTGTCTGTGCTACTGGGGTTCTATTTAGCAAGCGTTCTCCTGTGCCAATGTGTTCAAGTGCATTTGATATTTTTATTTTTATATTCTTTTATTGTGGATGAAGTCAATTATTTGAACTCTCAAATATTTTTATTGTTATTATCTCTCTATTTGTTTGCTTATTTGTGGTTGTTCACCAACTTGACTATCTAGAGGAAGTAAAAGTCGTAACAAGGTTTCCGTAGGTGAACCTGCGGAAGGATCATTAACGTGAGAGAGCAGCGGCGGCGGCTCTGCCCGCCCGCTCGCCTGCCTCGCCCGAGTTCTCGCCGGGAGGCGCGCTCCCCGGGTCGCACGTGTGTTGTGCGCACGGAAGTGTGCGTGCGCACGGGCGCGCGTGGCGGTCGTGAGAGAGAGGTCGAGAGAGGGGGAAGGGGGACGGGCGCCGGCTCGCCCGCCCTCCTCGCCCCGTCCGAGGACCCGTGTCTGGCTCTGCCGCTGGCGGCTCACGGCGGACGGCGGCTCTCTTCCCGCTCTCGCTCTCCTCCGTCCACTCCCGCTGCTTGCCTCACCGCACCGCAGCGGCCCGCGGGTGTGTCCCCTCTTTCCCGGGCGCGCGCCTTTCCCTCTCCATCCCTCTTCCCGGGGGAGGATGGGCGAGGGTCTGGCGGCGCCCCGGGCCCCCTCTCGCCGCCGACCTCCGCTCGCGCGCAGTGGCGCCGCGGCGCGCCTGTCGGGGAGGCGGCGGAGGTTGGGCGCACTTTTTTTTCCCCCCTCTCCACCTCCTTCTCCAAAGGACCGGGGTAGACCAGTAGTCCCTCCCACCGGGCGGGAGGCCATTTTTTTCCCCCGGGGATGCGGCGGGTCGACCAGATGTCCCGCTGGACTGTTTTTTTTTTTTTTTTTAATGTATAATATATATTATATCTTCCTAGACCTGACGGGTCGACCAGTTGTCTCTGTGCACTTCCTTTTTTTTGACGGACTGGAAGCGGGTCGACCAGTTGTCCGATTAAATATTTGGCCTTAAAATGCTAAGTACCGGGGTCGACCAGTTGGCCTTGTGAACTTGGGTCGACCAGTTGTCTTTTTCCATGTCTTGATTGACTGATGTCATTCTTCAATGTGTTGGTGGTTAGTTTATCTCTTTTGTTTCTATGCCAACACGCCCCACTCACCAAACACTTTTTTTTTAATTTATTTATTTACTTATTTTTATTTTACTTTTTTATTATTTATTTATTTATACATACATACATACATCCTGTCTATCTGTCCAGATGGGGCAGGGGTAGAAGGGGCTAGCTATGAGAGGAAGGTGCTCGGTGGGCATCCAGTTGTAAATAAGGCTGGGAATAAATAGCTGAATATTAATTCATTTGAGTAATATTAAAACTGTTCAAGTAGAAAACAATTGCTTTCTTTTTCTGTTTGCCCAGAGATCTGACTGACTGCAACTTGGAAAGAAGACGGCCCTGCTGGACAGAGACCTCCCTCCTGCTTTGGGTGGGTCGACCAGTTTACATGTTTATTTCCACGTTTTGTCTTTTATGGATTGAATGGATGTGTCTCTCTCTTTTTTTTTTTTTTTTTTTTTTGGTTTTTCGAGACAGGGTTTCTCTGTGGCTTTGGAGCCTGTCTTGGAACTAGCACTGTAGACCAGGCTGGTCTCGAACTCACAGAGATCCGCCTACCTCTGCCTCCCGAGTACTGGGATTAAAGGCGTGCGCCACCATCGTCCGGCTCTCATTTTTTTTTCACGATTGCTTGCTTGCTTGCTTGCTTACTTACTTACTTACTTACTATCTGTTCAGCCCATCTCATTTACTTACTTCTTTAAAAAAAATGACCCACCTAGTTATTTACTTACTTACTTACTTACTTACTTGTTCATTCATTCCTTCACTTCCTTATCTTCTTTCATATATCTGTTTATTTATCTGCTGATTTAGCGTGACTCATTTACTTATTGAATGTTTCAATTATTATTTAGTTTTATTCATTTATTCATTCTTTATGTCTATTTTTATGTATGTATTTACTTACTTTCTTAATTTTTTTTTTACTTTTTAAAATTTACTTAATTTTTTTCTTTCTTTGGGAATGTAGATTCTTTCTTCCTTTCTTCCTTTCTTTCCTTCTTTCTGTCTCCTGACTGTCACTGGCTAAGAAAATGGTGGCCTCCATGTCACTGGTCAGCATAGCAGCTCCTAAAATGGAATTTGATGAAGGGATACATAGATAGATAGATAGATAGATAGATAGATAGATAGATAGATAGATAGATAGATAGATGGGATGCGCACACGCTCACACACACACACACACACACACACACACACACATATGCACGCACGTGCATGACATGTACAGATGGGGGGCGATTCCAATGTTTTCAGAGGAAGGTGCTCGCTGGTAATAATAAATGTGCTGGTAAATAAGGCTGGAAATAGCTGAATATTAAATCATTAAAACTCTTCAAATAAATAAAAAGCAATTCCATTTCTCTCTCTCTCTCTTTCTCACCATATACCAGCACATCTGAACTGACTGCAACATACAAAAGAAGAAGAAACACGGAAAGAAGACATCCCTGCTGGACAGGATCTGAGATGAGAATAAATTCATCGAATGGCTGCCAACAGCATTTCATTGAGAAGAGATTCCACATTTTATGCTGTACCGTTACTTAGTTAGATAGATAGATAAAGAGAGGCCTGTGAACTGGGGTGGGCTGTGGCTTCTCAGGTCACCTCAGGTCAGGGAGGGGCTGAGGAGTGTCCCATTGGCCTTGACAATAGGCAGGAGTCAGAGGTTAATGTCAGGGCAGGGCCTGAGAGTTCCTCAAAGGGAATGAATGGAGACCCTTGCTTACCTAAGAAATGCCTGACCTTGGAAAAGGACTTGTGGAAAGCAGGCCCTTGAAACTGTGGTTTCACGTCTTACTAGAAAGCTCCCTCTTGGAAGGGAAAGTCATCGTGATATCTTACTCTTTTCCCAAGGATACCCTACCTACCCTTCTGATCATTCTTACTGAATTAAGTCTTCCACTGCAAATAAATAAATAAATAAATAAATAATAAATGAAGTGGGTGAGTGAGTGAGTGAGTGAGTAAGTAAGTAAGTAAGTAAGTAAACAAGCAAATACGTGGATGGACAAATAAATACAAAGTTTGCTGTTGTTGACTGACTTTTGATTTCATAATGAATCTCTCTCTCTCTCTCTCTCTCTCACACACACACACACACACACACACACTAAATATACAATAAAAGGAAGCATAACACCTTTACTCAGGGGGCAGAGTGAACTCTGAAAGTTTTCCAGGCGGGGGGGGGAGAGACAGAATATAAGAACAAAATGAGAAACAAGGAAAAATAGTGTTGGCTGGCTGGCCGGCTTTCAGTTCCCTGACAGAAATGAGCACATTGTGGAGGAAACACAAAGTTGTTACACTATGTGGGTGTGATGAGGAGAGATTGTGAGTGAGTGTCCTGTCAGAACAAAGTTAGTCCCATAGTTGATGAAATTCATTATCCCAAAACTTCAGCAGAATATATCCCAAGTTTGCAAATGTGTGATCAGCTTGTGACAGGTTGGGCTGGAGATGCTGAGAACTGGGGAGCCCTCAATGCAAGAGCAGACACTCATTCCCATGAAGAGGGAGAGAGGGAGGGAGGGAGGGAGGGATCATTCATTCCTATACTCAAGTTTAAAGAAAGATGAGTGGCTATCTATGGAGAGACCACTCACAGATATGAAAAATCATTTCCTAAAAATCAAATTTCTCAGTCAGTATGCAACTGCTATGGTGCTTCTCCTAGATAGAGCAAAACACACAAACAAACTGATTCCTTGATCTAGAGCCACAGTGCACATGCTGTGGAAAAGGGGACATGGCCAACTTGAATCACAATATCCATCAGAGCATGAAAAGAGCGTAAAAAGGACACAGAGGAGAGATAATTGTGGTCCTTCCTTCCTCCCTCCCTCCCTCCCTCCCTCCCTCCCTCCTTCCCTCAGGAAGTGACTGACAGATGAGACTTTGTCCAAGCAGGTTCTGTCTGAAATACCAGACTTGAGTTTCCCCCTCTGTGGGTATTAGCTAATCAGTCCTCCCTTCTTTCTGTAGGAAGGTGGTGCATGTCTCTCAGAACTTACCTGGTTTCCTCTGCACCAGGTGAACCAGGGAAAAGCTTTCTAAGCCTTATTCAGACCCATAGAGGCTGCGCTGTGTGTGACTTCAGAGACCTCAGGGAGTATAGGGGTGGGTGGGTGCTTGATGCTTCAGACTCATGTCATTGAAGGACATAACATAGTCTGGATTCACAGAGATTCACAACACAGAGCCATTGTCACTTACTAACAGCTCAGGACACCCAGAGCTAACAAGAAATTGCAGTCTCAGCCGGGCTTTAATCACAGCACACACACAGATCTCTGTGAATTCAAAGATGGCCTGATTTACAGGGTGAGTTTTAGGACAGCCCAAGATACACAAAGAAACCCTTTCTTGAAAAACAAAGCAAAACAGCAAAAGAAAGAAAGACAAGGAAAAAGAAAAAAATGGCAGTCTCTTTCCACTCTCTCCTCCATTGGCTCTTAAAGAGCTCTCAAGCTGAACTGGAGACCATGGTGTCACTCAAAACTGGGAAGCCAGAAACCTTAGGGGGGTCACAGGAGTCGGACTGACTGCAGCACTTGATGCCTCAACCCTGCTAATGGCTGTGATATAAGGCATGGTAAAATACGGGCTTTGGCAGAGCACTACTCCCCTTTCTCTATTATTATTGCTACACAACGAAAAGGACCGGGGGGGAGGGGTGATGATGTGCAGTCAGTGCTGGTATTGAAATCTCACTGACTCCTTCCGCACTCCTTGTCAATTCCCGACTTTGTCAAATCAACTATCGTGAATCTTTGATGTGGGTTGGCCCTTTAGGAACTCAGAGAAACAAGACAGACAGACCTGTTTCATCCCAGAAACCTCCCAGTTCCTGAGCCCTAGCCCTGGAAGTCTCAAATCCATCACATCCAGAAATCTCTCTAGTCCCTGCTAGTGGTGAACTCACTTCGTCTTCCCCAGGACCACTAATTATTTCTCCATGTTTTCCTGTGAGATCTGAGGCCAGCTTTCTTCTTCCTCCCTCTGGCCTCTCCACGAACGATCTCCATTCTCTAGACAACATGTCTAGAACCGAGTCTTATAGGCACCGAGAGAGTGTGTCTTGAGGGCAGTTGGCGTTTCTAGGACACGAGTGACATCACAAAATTCCGAGAGCTCTCTGGGATACCGTGGAATTTCCAGAGAAGGGACTGCTGATGTCGTGAGGCACGGCCTTTACCTCCTTGCTGATATTTCTCCCCGAACTGACCGACCGACCGACCGACCGACCGACCAACCGGAACCTGAGGTTTCCTTTCCAGGAGTCTCTCCTCCGACACAGAGGGAGCCATTCAGGATTTCCTCCTTCCAAAACCAGAAATTTCTCTCTGCTTCATTAATATCTTCTCACTACTTCCTGAACCCATGGGGAGTTAGTTAGTTGAACACTCACTTTTTTCATGAATGACCCTTCCTCCCTCTCCTGAACATCTCATATTACTGATTCATACTCAGTAAAACAGTAATATGAGAAATTAGGCCAGGAGGACATGGAAGATGAGGGTTGAGTCTTCTGAAGTGAACAAGCACTTAGGGAAGGCTAAACTTAAGGGAATTTGACTCTGAGTGGCAAGACATGAATAGCTGCTGCCAAGGCACAGATACAGGCACCAACTGGGCCCTCGGCATCCTCCTGCATCATCAGAGCTGTGTGGGAAACTCAGCCCAAAGGAGGGGCCGTGTTCAAAGGGAGAGGGCATTTTCGAGGACAGCACTGTTTTCTTTTTCTTCTTTCTTTCTTTCTTTCTTTCTTTCTTTCTTTTTTTTTTTCGAGACAGGGTTGTTCTGTAGTTTTTTTTTTTTTTTGGAGCCTGTCCTGGAACTAGCTCTTGTAGACCAGGCTGGTCTTGAACTCACATGCTTTCTTTTTTTTTCTATTGGATATTTTTGACTTCTTTATCAAAGATCAGGTGTTCGAAGATGTGTGGATCGATATCCGGGTCTTCTATTCGGTTCCATTGGTCCTCCTGTCTGTTCTTATGCCAGGACCAGGCTGTTTTCAGAACTGTAGCTTACAGAGTGTTCTTGCAGGTGGGGCACAGAAGAGGTTAATTACGGTACCTTAGTTCTTCTGCTTTTCTAGCAGACCGGAGCCCAGCTGACAGGAATCCAGTAGAGATGGTGTCAAGGTTCACACTGACACTAACAGCTGTAACTTGAGCAGGATTTGTGATCCACATGAAATTTGCAATGAATTGCAGCAAATCTGTGACACTCTAACTTGCTCAGGCTCAGTATCTGAACATACAGATGTTTGCAATGATCACTGGCTTCAGGATTTTTTTTTGTTGTTGTTGTTGTTGTTTTGTTTTTCCACGAGACAGGGTTTCCCTGTAGCTGAAGTTTAACGGCCTGGTGTTTTTGTGACTTACTGCTTCAAAGAACTTCTCCATTTCTTTATCCCTAAGGGAAAAGAAATATAATCACTAAATACATTTAAGTGTCTTTCAACCATTTTAGATCCCTCTGTTGAGAGTTCTCTGTTTAGGTCTGTACTCCATTTTTTAAAATTGGATTATTTGTTCTTTGGATGACCAATTTCTCGACTTCTTTGTGTATTTTGGAGATTAGTGAAGATCTTTTCCCATTCTGTAAGGCCGTCGTTTTGTCTTGTTGGCCATGTTCTTTGCTTTACAGAAGCTTTTCAGTTTCAGGAGGTCTCACTTATTAATTGTTTCTCTCAGTGTCTGTTTTTTTTTCTTTTTTTTTCTTTTTTCTTTCTTTCTTTTTTCTTTTTTTCTTTTTTTCTTTTTTTCTTTTTTTTCTTCTTCTTCTTTTCTTTTTTTTTCTTTTTTTCTCTCTTTAGTTTTTTTCTTTGTTCTTTTTTTTTGTTTTGTTTTTCTTTTTTTTTCTTTTTTCTTTTTTTTCTTTTTCTCTCAGTGTCTGTGCTACTGGGGTTCTATTTAGCAAGCGTTCTCCTGTGCCAATGTGTTCAAGTGCATTTGATATTTTTATTTTTATATTCTTTTATTGTGGATGAAGTCAATTATTTGAACTCTCAAATATTTTTATTGTTATTATCTCTCTATTTGTTTGCTTATTTGTGGTTGTTCACAAACTTGACTATCTAGAGGAAGTAAAAGTCGTAACAAGGTTTCCGTAGGTGAACCTGCGGAAGGATCATTAACGTGAGAGAGCAGCGGCGGCGGCTCTGCCCGCCCGCTCGCCTGCCTCGCCCGAGTTCTCGCCGGGAGGCGCGCTCCCCGGGTCGCACGTGTGTTGTGCGCACGGAAGTGTGCGTGCGCACGGGCGCGCGTGGCGGTCGTGAGAGAGAGGTCGAGAGAGGGGGAAGGGGGACGGGCGCCGGCTCGCCCGCCCTCCTCGCCCCGTCCGAGGACCCGTGTCTGGCTCTGCCGCTGGCGGCTCACGGCGGACGGCGGCTCTCTTCCCGCTCTCGCTCTCCTCCGTCCACTCCCGCTGCTTGCCTCACCGCACCGCAGCGGCCCGCGGGTGTGTCCCCTCTTTCCCGGGCGCGCGCCTTTCCCTCTCCATCCCTCTTCCCGGGGGAGGATGGGCGAGGGTCTGGCGGCGCCCCGGGCCCCCTCTCGCCGCCGACCTCCGCTCGCGCGCAGTGGCGCCGCGGCGCGCCTGTCGGGGAGGCGGCGGAGGTTGGGCGCACTTTTTTTTCCCCCCTCTCCACCTCCTTCTCCAAAGGACCGGGGTAGACCAGTAGTCCCTCCCACCGGGCGGGAGGCCATTTTTTTCCCCCGGGGATGCGGCGGGTCGACCAGATGTCCCGCTGGACTGTTTTTTTTTTTTTTTAATGTATAATATATATTATATCTTCCTAGACCTGACGGGTCGACCAGTTGTCTCTGTGCACTTCCTTTTTTTTGACGGACTGGAAGCGGGTCGACCAGTTGTCCGATTAAATATTTGGCCTTAAAATGCTAAGTACCGGGGTCGACCAGTTGGCCTTGTGAACTTGGGTCGACCAGTTGTCTTTTTCCATGTCTTGATTGACTGATGTCATTCTTCAATGTGTTGGTGGTTAGTTTATCTCTTTTGTTTCTATGCCAACACGCCCCACTCACCAAACACTTTTTTTTTAATTTATTTATTTACTTATTTTTATTTTACTTTTTTATTATTTATTTATTTATACATACATACATACATCCTGTCTATCTGTCCAGATGGGGCAGGGGTAGAAGGGGCTAGCTATGAGAGGAAGGTGCTCGGTGGGCATCCAGTTGTAAATAAGGCTGGGAATAAATAGCTGAATATTAATTCATTTGAGTAATATTAAAACTGTTCAAGTAGAAAACAATTGCTTTCTTTTTCTGTTTGCCCAGAGATCTGACTGACTGCAACTTGGAAAGAAGACGGCCCTGCTGGACAGAGACCTCCCTCCTGCTTTGGGTGGGTCGACCAGTTTACATGTTTATTTCCACGTTTTGTCTTTTATGGATTGAATGGATGTGTCTCTCTCTTTTTTTTTTTTTTTTTTTTGGTTTTTCGAGACAGGGTTTCACTGTGGCTTTGGAGCCTGTCTTGGAACTAGCACTGTAGACCAGGCTGGTCTCGAACTCACAGAGATCCGCCTACCTCTGCCTCCCGAGTACTGGGATTAAAGGCGTGCGCCACCATCGTCCGGCTCTCATTTTTTTTTCACGATTGCTTGCTTGCTTGCTTGCTTACTTACTTACTTACTTACTATCTGTTCAGCCCATCTCATTTACTTACTTCTTTAAAAAAAATGACCCACCTAGTTATTTACTTACTTACTTACTTACTTGTTCATTCATTCCTTCACTTCCTTATCTTCTTTCATATATCTGTTTATTTATCTGCTGATTTAGCGTGACTCATTTACTTACTGAATGTTTCAATTATTATTTAGTTTTATTCATTTATTCATTCTTTATGTCTATTTTTATGTATGTATTTACTTACTTTCTTAATTTTTTTTTTACTTTTTAAAATTTACTTAATTTTTTTCTTTCTTTGGGAATGTAGATTCTTTCTTCCTTTCTTCCTTTCTTTCCTTCTTTCTGTCTCCTGACTGTCACTGGCTAAGAAAATGGTGGCCTCCATGTCACTGGTCAGCATAGCAGCTCCTAAAATGGAATTTGATGAAGGGATACATAGATAGATAGATAGATAGATAGATAGATAGATAGATAGATAGATAGATGGGATGCGCACACGCTCACACACACACACACACACACACACACACACATATGCACGCACGTGCATGACATGTACAGATGGGGGGCGATTCCAATGTTTTCAGAGGAAGGTGCTCGCTGGTAATAATAAATGTGCTGGTAAATAAGGCTGGAAATAGCTGAATATTAAATCATTAAAACTCTTCAAATAAATAAAAAGCAATTCCATTTCTCTCTCTCTCTCTTTCTCACCATATACCAGCACATCTGAACTGACTGCAACATACAAAAGAAGAAGAAACACGGAAAGAAGACATCCCTGCTGGACAGGATCTGAGATGAGAATAAATTCATCGAATGGCTGCCAACAGCATTTCATTGAGAAGAGATTCCACATTTTATGCTGTACAGTTACTTAGTTAGATAGATAGATAAAGAGAGGCCTGTGAACTGGGGTGGGCTGTGGCTTCTCAGGTCACCTCAGGTCAGGGAGGGGCTGAGGAGTGTCTCATTGGCCTTGACAATAGGCAGGAGTCAGAGGTTAATGTCAGGGCAGGGCCTGAGAGTTCCTCAAAGGGAATGAATGGAGACCCTTGCTTACCTAAGAAATGCCTGACCTTGGAAAAGGACTTGTGGAAAGCGGGCCCTTGAAACTGTGGTTTCACGTCTTACTAGAAAGCTCCCTCTTGGAAGGGAAAGTCATCGTGATATCTTACTCTTTTCCCAAGGATACCCTACCTACCCTTCTGATCATTCTTACTGAATTAAGTCTTCCACTGCAAATAAATAAATAAATAAATAATAAATGAAGTGGGTGAGTGAGTGAGTGAGTGAGTAAGTAAGTAAGTAAGTAAGTAAACAAGCAAATACGTGGATGGACAAATAAATACAAAGTTTGCTGTTGTTGACTGACTTTTGATTTCATAATGAATCTCTCTCTCTCTCTCTCTCACACACACACACACACACACACACACTAAATATACAATAAAAGGAAGCATAACACCTTTACTCAGGGGGCAGAGTGAACTCTGAAAGTTTTCCAGGCGGGGGGGGGGGGGGGAGAGACAGAATATAAGAACAAAATGAGAAACAAGGAAAAATAGTGTTGGCTGGCTGGCCGGCTTTCAGTTCCCTGACAGAAATGAGCACATTGTGGAGGAAACACAAAGTTGTTACACTATGTGGGTGTGATGAGGAGAGATTGTGAGTGAGTGTCCTGTCAGAACAAAGTTAGTCCCATAGTTGATGAAATTCATTATCCCAAAACTTCAGCAGAATATATCCCAAGTTTGCAAATGTGTGATCAGCTTGTGACAGGTTGGGCTGGAGATGCTGAGAACTGGGGAGCCCTCAATGCAAGAGCAGACACTCATTCCCATGAAGAGGGAGAGAGGGAGGGAGGGAGGGAGGGAGGGATCATTCATTCCTATACTCAAGTTTAAAGAAAGATGAGTGGCTATCTATGGAGAGACCACTCACAGATATGAAAAATCATTTCCTAAAAATCAAATTTCTCAGTCAGTATGCAACTGCTATGGTGCTTCTCCTAGATAGAGCAAAACACACAAACAAACTGATTCCTTGATCTAGAGCCACAGTGCACATGCTGTGGAAAAGGGGACATGGCCAACTTGAATCACAATATCCATCAGAGCATGAAAAGAGCGTAAAAAGGACACAGAGGAGAGATAATTGTGGTCCTTCCTTCCTCCCTCCCTCCCTCCCTCCCTCCCTCCTTCCCTCAGGAAGTGACTGACAGATGAGACTTTGTCCAAGCAGGTTCTGTCTGAAATACCAGACTTGAGTTTCCCCCTCTGTGGGTATTAGCTAATCAGTCCTCCCTTCTTTCTGTAGGAAGGTGGTGCATGTCTCTCAGAACTTACCTGGTTTCCTCTGCACCAGGTGAACCAGGGAAAAGCTTTCTAAGCCTTATTCAGACCCATAGAGGCTGCGCTGTGTGTGACTTCAGAGACCTCAGGGAGTATAGGGGTGGGTGGGTGCTTGATGCTTCAGACTCATGTCATTGAAGGACATAACATAGTCTGGATTCACAGAGATTCACAACACAGAGCCATTGTCACTTACTAACAGCTCAGGACACCCAGAGCTAACAAGAAATTGCAGTCTCAGCCGGGCTTTAATCACAGCACACACACAGATCTCTGTGAATTCAAAGATGGCCTGATTTACAGGGTGAGTTTTAGGACAGCCCAAGATACACAAAGAAACCCTTTCTTGAAAAACAAAGCAAAACAGCAAAAGAAAGAAAGACAAGGAAAAAGAAAAAAATGGCAGTCTCTTTCCACTCTCTCCTCCATTGGCTCTTAAAGAGCTCTCAAGCTGAACTGGAGACCATGGTGTCACTCAAAACTGGGAAGCCAGAAACCTTAGGGGGGTCACAGGAGTCGGACTGACTGCAGCACTTGATGCCTCAACCCTGCTAATGGCTGTGATATAAGGCATGGTAAAATACGGGCTTTGGCAGAGCACTACTCCCCTTTCTCTATTATTATTGCTACACAACGAAAAGGACCGGGGGGGGGGGTGATGATGTGCAGTCAGTGCTGGTATTGAAATCTCACTGACTCCTTCCGCACTCCTTGTCAATTCCCGACTTTGTCAAATCAACTATCGTGAATCTTTGATGTGGGTTGGCCCTTTAGGAACTCAGAGAAACAAGACAGACAGACCTGTTTCATCCCAGAAACCTCCCAGTTCCTGAGCCCTAGCCCTGGAAGTCTCAAATCCATCACATCCAGAAATCTCTCTAGTCCCTGCTAGTGGTGAACTCACTTCGTCTTCCCCAGGACCACTAATTATTTCTCCATGTTTTCCTGTGAGATCTGAGGCCAGCTTTCTTCTTCCTCCCTCTGGCCTCTCCACGAACGATCTCCATTCTCTAGACAACATGTCTAGAACCGAGTCTTATAGGCACCGAGAGAGTGTGTCTTGAGGGCAGTTGGCGTTTCTAGGACACGAGTGACATCACAAAATTCCGAGAGCTCTCTGGGATACCGTGGAATTTCCAGAGAAGGGACTGCTGATGTCGTGAGGCACGGCCTTTACCTCCTTGCTGATATTTCTCCCCGAACTGACCGACCGACCGACCGACCGACCGACCAACCGGAACCTGAGGTTTCCTTTCCAGGAGTCTCTCCTCCGACACAGAGGGAGCCATTCAGGATTTCCTCCTTCCAAAACCAGAAATTTCTCTCTGCTTCATTAATATCTTCTCACTACTTCCTGAACCCATGGGGAGTTAGTTAGTTGAACACTCACTTTTTTCATGAATGACCCTTCCTCCCTCTCCTGAACATCTCATATTACTGATTCATACTCAGTAAAACAGTAATATGAGAAATTAGGCCAGGAGGACATGGAAGATGAGGGTTGAGTCTTCTGAAGTGAACAAGCACTTAGGGAAGGCTAAACTTAAGGGAATTTGACTCTGAGTGGCAAGACATGAATAGCTGCTGCCAAGGCACAGATACAGGCACCAACTGGGCCCTCGGCATCCTCCTGCATCATCAGAGCTGTGTGGGAAACTCAGCCCAAAGGAGGGGCCGTGTTCAAAGGGAGAGGGCATTTTCGAGGACAGCACTGTTTTCTTTTTCTTCTTTCTTTCTTTCTTTCTTTCTTTCTTTCTTTCTTTTTTTTTTTCGAGACAGGGTTGTTCTGTAGTTTTTTTTTTTTTTTGGAGCCTGTCCTGGAACTAGCTCTTGTAGACCAGGCTGGTCTTGAACTCACATGCTTTCTTTTTTTTTCTATTGGATATTTTTGACTTCTTTATCAAAGATCAGGTGTTCGAAGATGTGTGGATCGATATCCGGGTCTTCTATTCGGTTCCATTGGTCCTCCTGTCTGTTCTTATGCCAGGACCAGGCTGTTTTCAGAACTGTAGCTTACAGAGTGTTCTTGCAGGTGGGGCACAGAAGAGGTTAATTACGGTACCTTAGTTCTTCTGCTTTTCTAGCAGACCGGAGCCCAGCTGACAGGAATCCAGTAGAGATGGTGTCAAGGTTCACACTGACACTAACAGCTGTAACTTGAGCAGGATTTGTGATCCACATGAAATTTGCAATGAATTGCAGCAAATCTGTGACACTCTAACTTGCTCAGGCTCAGTATCTGAACATACAGATGTTTGCAATGATCACTGGCTTCAGGATTTTTTTTTTTGTTGTTGTTGTTGTTGTTTTGTTTTTCCACGAGACAGGGTTTCCCTGTAGCTGAAGTTTAACGGCCTGGTGTTTTTGTGACTTACTGCTTCAAAGAACTTCTCCATTTCTTTATCCCTAAGGGAAAAGAAATATAATCACTAAATACATTTAAGTGTCTTTCAACCATTTTAGATCCCTCTGTTGAGAGTTCTCTGTTTAGGTCTGTACTCCATTTTTTAAAATTGGATTATTTGTTCTTTGGATGACCAATTTCTCGACTTCTTTGTGTATTTTGGAGATTAGTGAAGATCTTTTCCCATTCTGTAAGGCCGTCGTTTTGTCTTGTTGGCCATGTTCTTTGCTTTACAGAAGCTTTTCAGTTTCAGGAGGTCTCACTTATTAATTGTTTCTCTCAGTGTCTGTTTTTTTTTCTTTTTTTTTTCTTTCTTTTTTTTTCTTTTTTTTCTTTTTTTCTTTTTTTCTTTTTTTTCTTCTTCTTCTTTTCTTTTTTTTTCTTTTTTTTCTCTCTTTAGTTTTTTTCTTTGTTCTTTTTTTTTGTTTTGTTTTTCTTTTTTTTTTCTTTTTTCTTTTTTTTCTTTTTCTCTCAGTGTCTGTGCTACTGGGGTTCTATTTAGCAAGCGTTCTCCTGTGCCAATGTGTTCAAGTGCATTTGATATTTTTATTTTTATATTCTTTTATTGTGGATGAAGTCAATTATTTGAACTCTCAAATATTTTTATTGTTATTATCTCTCTATTTGTTTGCTTATTTGTGGTTGTTCACCAACTTGACTATCTAGAGGAAGTAAAAGTCGTAACAAGGTTTCCGTAGGTGAACCTGCGGAAGGATCATTAACGTGAGAGAGCAGCGGCGGCGGCTCTGCCCGCCCGCTCGCCTGCCTCGCCCGAGTTCTCGCCGGGAGGCGCGCTCCCCGGGTCGCACGTGTGTTGTGCTCACGGAAGTGTGCGTGCGCACGGGCGCGCGTGGCGGTCGTGAGAGAGAGGTCGAGAGAGGGGGAAGGGGGACGGGCGCCGGCTCGCCCGCCCTCCTCGCCCCGGCCGAGGACCCGTGTCTGGCTCTGCCGCTGGCGGCTCACGGCTGACGGCGGCTCTCTTCCCGCTCTCGCTCTCCTCCGTCCACTCCCGCTGCTTGCCTCACCGCACCGCAGCGGCCCGCGGGTGTGTCCCCTCTTTCCCGGGCGCGCGCCTTTCCCTCTCCATCCCTCTTCCCGGGGGAGGATGGGCGAGGGTCTGGCGGCGCCCCGGGCCCCCTCTCGCCGCCGACCTCCGCTCGCGCGCCGTGGCGCCGCGGCGCGCCTGTCGGGGAGGCGGCGGAGGTTGGGCGCACTTTTTTTTCCCCCCTCTCCACCTCCTTCTCCAAAGGACCGGGGTAGACCAGTAGTCCCTCCCACCGGGCGGGAGGCCATTTTTTTCCCCCGGGGATGCGGCGGGTCGACCAGATGTCCCGCTGGACTCTTTTTTTTTTTTTTTTTTAATGTATAATATATATTATATCTTCCTAGACCTGACGGGTCGACCAGTTGTCTCTGTGCACTTCCATTTTTTTGACGGACTGGAAGCGGGTCGACCAGTTGTCCGATTAAATATTTGGCCTTAAAATGCTAAGTACCGGGGTCGACCAGTTGGCCTTGTGAACTTGGGTCGACCAGTTGTCTTTTTCCATGTCTTGATTGAATGATGTCATTCTTCAATGTGTTGGTGGTTAGTTTATCTCTTTTGTTCTCTATGCCAACACGCCCCACTCACCAAACACTTTTTTTTTAATTTATTTATTTACTTATTTTTATTTTACTTTTTTATTATTTATTTATTTATACATATATACATACATCCTGTCTATCTGTCCAGATGGGGCAGGGGTAGAAGGGGCTAGCTATGAGAGGAAGGTGCTCGGTGGGCATCCAGTTGTAAATAAGGCTGGGAATAAAGAGCTGAATATTAATTCATTTGAGTAATATTAAAACTGTTCAAGTAGAAAACAATTGCTTTCTTTTTCTGTTTGCCCAGAGATCTGACTGACTGCAACTTGGAAAGAAGACGGCCCTGCTGGACAGAGACCTCCCTCCTGCTTTGGGTGGGTCGACCAGTTTACATGTTTATTTCCACATTTTGTCTTTTATGGATTGAATGGATGTGTCTCTCTCTTTTTTTTTTTTTTTTTTTTGGTTTTTCGAGACAGGGTTTCTCTGTGGCTTTGGAGCCTGTCCTGGAACTAGCACTGTAGACCAGGCTGGTCTCGAACTCACAGAGATCCGCCTACCTCTGCCTCCCGAGTACTGGGATTAAAGGCGTGCGCCACCATCGCCCGGCTCTCATTTTTTTTTTCACGATTGCTTGCTTGCTTGCTTGCTTACTTACTTACTTACTTACTATCTGTTCAGCCCATCTCATTTACTTACTTCTTTAAAAAAAATGACCCACCTAGTTATTTACTTACTTACTTACTTACTTACTTGTTCATTCATTCCTTCACTTCCTTATCTTCTTTCATATATCTGTTTATTTATCTGCTGATTTAGCGTGACTCATTTACTTATTGAATGTTTCAATTATTATTTAGTTTTACTCATTTATTCATTCTTTATGTCTATTTTTATGTATGTATTTACTTACTTTCTTAATTTTTTTTTTACTTTTTAAAATTTACTTAATTTTTTTCTTTCTTTGGGAATGTAGATTCTTTCTTCCTTTCTTCCTTTCTTTCCTTCTTTCTGTCTCCTGACTGTCACTGGCTAAGAAAATGGTGGCCTCCATGTCACTGGTCAGCATAGCAGCTCCTAAAATGGAATTTGATGAAGGGATACATAGATAGATAGATAGATAGATAGATAGATAGATAGATAGATAGATAGATAGATGGGATGCGCACACGCTCACACACACACACACACACACACACACACATATGCACGCACGTGCATGACATGTACAGATGGGGGGCGATTCCAATGTTTTCAGAGGAAGGTGCTCGCTGGTAATAATAAATGTGCTGGTAAATAAGGCTGGAAATAGCTGAATATTAAATCATTAAAACTCTTCAAATAAATAAAAAGCAATTCCATTTCTCTCTCTCTCTCTTTCTCACCATATACCAGCACATCTGAACTGACTGCAACATACAAAAGAAGAAGAAACACGGAAAGAAGACATCCCTGCTGGACAGGATCTGAGATGAGAATAAATTCATCGAATGGCTGCCAACAGCATTTCATTGAGAAGAGATTCCACATTTTATGCTGTACAGTTACTTAGTTAGATAGATAGATAAAGAGAGGCCTGTGAACTGGGGTGGGCTGTGGCTTCTCAGGTCACCTCAGGTCAGGGAGGGGCTGAGGAGTGTCTCATTGGCCTTGACAATAGGCAGGAGTCAGAGGTTAATGTCAGGGCAGGGCCTGAGAGTTCCTCAAAGGGAATGAATGGAGACCCTTGCTTACCTAAGAAATGCCTGACCTTGGAAAAGGACTTGTGGAAAGCGGGCCCTTGAAACTGTGGTTTCACGTCTTACTAGAAAGCTCCCTCTTGGAAGGGAAAGTCATCGTGATATCTTACTCTTTTCCCAAGGATACCCTACCTACCCTTCTGATCATTCTTACTGAATTAAGTCTTCCACTGCAAATAAATAAATAAATAAATAATAAATGAAGTGGGTGAGTGAGTGAGTGAGTGAGTAAGTAAGTAAGTAAGTAAGTAAACAAGCAAATACGTGGATGGACAAATAAATACAAAGTTTGCTGTTGTTGACTGACTTTTGATTTCATAATGAATCTCTCTCTCTCTCTCACACACACACACACACACACACACACTAAATATACAATAAAAGGAAGCATAACACCTTTACTCAGGGGGCAGAGTGAACTCTGAAAGTTTTCCAGGCGGGGGGGGGGAGAGACAGAATATAAGAACAAAATGAGAAACAAGGAAAAATAGTGTTGGCTGGCTGGCCGGCTTTCAGTTCCCTGACAGAAATGAGCACATTGTGGAGGAAACACAAAGTTGTTACACTATGTGGGTGTGATGAGGAGAGATTGTGAGTGAGTGTCCTGTCAGAACAAAGTTAGTCCCATAGTTGATGAAATTCATTATCCCAAAACTTCAGCAGAATATATCCCAAGTTTGCAAATGTGTGATCAGCTTGTGACAGGTTGGGCTGGAGATGCTGAGAACTGGGGAGCCCTCAATGCAAGAGCAGACACTCATTCCCATGAAGAGGGAGAGAGGGAGGGAGGGAGGGAGGGAGGGATCATTCATTCCTATACTCAAGTTTAAAGAAAGATGAGTGGCTATCTATGGAGAGACCACTCACAGATATGAAAAATCATTTCCTAAAAATCAAATTTCTCAGTCAGTATGCAACTGCTATGGTGCTTCTCCTAGATAGAGCAAAACACACAAACAAACTGATTCCTTGATCTAGAGCCACAGTGCACATGCTGTGGAAAAGGGGACATGGCCAACTTGAATCACAATATTCATCAGAGCATGAAAAGAGCGTAAAAAGGACACAGAGGAGAGATAATTGTGGTCCTCCCTCCCTCCCTCCCTCCCTCCCTCCTTCCCTCAGGAAGTGACTGACAGATGAGACTTTGTCCAAGCAGGTTCTGTCTGAAATACCAGACTTGAGTTTCCCCCTCTGTGGGTATTAGCTAATCAGTCCTCCCTTCTTTCTGTAGGAAGGTGGTGCATGTCTCTCAGAACTTACCTGGTTTCCTCTGCACCAGGTGAACCAGGGAAAAGCTTTCTAAGCCTTATTCAGACCCATAGAGGCTGCGCTGTGTGTGACTTCAGAGACCTCAGGGAGTATAGGGGTGGGTGGGTGCTTGATGCTTCAGACTCATGTCATTGAAGGACATAACATAGTCTGGATTCACAGAGATTCACAACACAGAGCCATTGTCACTTACTAACAGCTCAGGACACCCAGAGCTAACAAGAAATTGCAGTCTCAGCCGGGCTTTAATCACAGCACACACACAGATCTCTGTGAATTCAAAGATGGCCTGATTTACAGAGTGAGTTTTAGGACAGCCCAAGATACACAAAGAAACCCTTTCTTGAAAAACAAAGCAAAACAGCAAAAGAAAGAAAGACAAGGAAAAAGAAAAAAATGGCAGTCTCTTTCCACTCTCTCCTCCATTGGCTCTTAAAGAGCTCTCAAGCTGAACTGGAGACCATGGTGTCACTCAAAACTGGGAAGCCAGAAACCTTAGGGGGGTCACAGGAGTCGGACTGACTGCAGCACTTGATGCCTCAACCCTGCTAATGGCTGTGATATAAGGCATGGTAAAATACGGGCTTTGGCAGAGCACTACTCCCCTTTCTCTATTATTATTGCTACACAACGAAAAGGACCGGGGGGTGGGTGATGATGTGCAGTCAGTGCTGGTATTGAAATCTCACTGACTCCTTCCGCACTCCTTGTCAATTCCCGACTTTGTCAAATCAACTATCGTGAATCTTTGATGTGGGTTGGCCCTTTAGGAACTCAGAGAAACAAGACAGACAGACCTGTTTCATCCCAGAAACTTCCCAGTTCCTGAGCCCTAGCCCTGGAAGTCTCAAAGCCATCACATCCAGAAATCTCTCTAGTCCCTGCTAGTGGTGAACTCACTTCGTCTTCCCCAGGACCACTAATTATTTCTCCATGTTTTCCTGTGAGATCTGAGGCCAGCTTTCTTCTTCCTCCCTCTGGCCTCTCCACGAACGATCTCCATTCTCTAGACAACATGTCTAGTACCGAGTCTTATAGGCACCGAGAGAGTGTGTCTTGAGGGCAGTTGGCGTTTCTAGGACACGAGTGACATCACAAAATTCCGAGAGCTCTCTGGGATACCGTGGAATTTCCAGAGAAGGGACTGCTGATGTCGTGAGGCACGGCCTTTACCTCCTTGCTGATATTTCTCCCCGAACTGACCGACCGACCGACCGACCGACCGACCAACCGGAACCTGAGGTTTCCTTTCCAGGAGTCTCTCCTCCGACACAGAGGGAGCCATTCAGGATTTCCTCCTTCCAAAACCAGAAATTTCTCTCTGCTTCATTAATATCTTCTCACTACTTCCTGAACCCATGGGGAGTTAGTTAGTTGAACACTCACTTTTTTCATGAATGACCCTTCCTCCCTCTCCTGAACATCTCATATTACTGATTCATACTCAGTAAAACAGTAATATGAGAAATTAGGCCAGGAGGACATGGAAGATGAGGGTTGAGTCTTCTGAAGTGAACAAGCACTTAGGGAAGGCTAAACTTAAGGGAATTTGACTCTGAGTGGCAAGACATGAATAGCTGCTGCCAAGGCACAGATACAGGCACCAACTGGGCCCTTGGCATCCTCCTGCATCATCAGAGCTGTGTGGGAAACTCAGCCCAAAGGAGGGGCCGTGTTCAAAGGGAGAGGGCATTTTCGAGGACAGCACTGTTTTCTTTTTCTTCTTTCTTTCTTTCTTTCTTTCTTTCTTTCTTTCTTTCTTTCTTTTTTTTTCGAGACAGGGCTGTTCTGTAGTTTTTTTTTTTTTTTTTGGAGCCTGTCCTGGAACTAGCTCTTGTAGACCAGGCTGGTCTTGAACTCACATGCTTTCTTTTTTTTTCTATTGGATATTTTTGACTTTTTTATCAAAGATCAGGTGTTCGAAGATGTGTGGATCGATATCCGGGTCTTCTATTCGGTTCCATTGGTCCTCCTGTCTGTTCTTATGCCAGGACCAGGCTGTTTTCAGAACTGTAGCTTACAGAGTGTTCTTGCAGGTGGGGCACAGAAGAGGTTAATTACGGTACCTTAGTTCTTCTGCTTTTCTAGCAGACCGGAGCCCAGCTGACAATAATCCAGTAGAGATGGTGTCAAGGTTCACACTGACACTAACAGCTGTAACTTGAGCAGGATTTGTGATCCACATGAAATTTGCAATGAATTGCAGCAAATCTGTGACACTCTAACTTGCTCAGGCTCAGTATCTGAACATACAGATGTTTGCAATGATCACTGGCTTCAGGATTTTTTTTTGTTGTTGTTGTTGTTGTTTTGTTTTTCCACGAGACAGGGTTTCCCTGTAGCTGAAGTTTAACGGCCTGGTGTTTTTGTGACTTACTGCTTCAAAGAACTTCTCCATTTCTTTATCCCTAAGGGAAAAGAAATATAATCACTAAATACATTTAAGTGTCTTTCAACCATTTTAGATCCCTCTGTTGAGAGTTCTCTGTTTAGGTCTGTACTCCATTTTTTAAAATTGGATTATTTGTTCTTTGGATGACCAATTTCTCGACTTCTTTGTGTATTTTGGAGATTAGTGAAGATCTTTTCCCATTCTGTAAGGCCGTCGTTTTGTCTTGTTGGTCATGTTCTTTGCTTTACAGAAGCTTTTCAGTTTCAGGAGGTCTCACTTATTAATTGTTTCTCTCAGTGTCTGTTTTTTTTCTTTTTTTTTTTCTTTTTTCTTTCTTTTTTTTTCTTTTTTTTCTTTTTTTCTTTTTTTCTTTTTTTTCTTCTTCTTCTTTTCTTTTTTTTTCTTTTTTTTCTCTCTTTAGTTTTTTTCTTTGTTCTTTTTTTTTGTTTTGTTTTTCTTTTTTTTTCTTTTTTCTTTTTTTTCTTTTTCTCTCAGTGTCTGTGCTACTGGGGTTCTATTTAGCAAGCGTTCTCCTGTGCCAATGTGTTCAAGTGCATTTGATATTTTTATTTTTATATTCTTTTATTGTGGATGAAGTCAATTATTTGAACTCTCAAATATTTTTATTGTTATTATCTCTCTATTTGTTTGCTTATTTGTGGTTGTTCACCAACTTGACTATCTAGAGGAAGTAAAAGTCGTAACAAGGTTTCCGTAGGTGAACCTGCGGAAGGATCATTAACGTGAGAGAGCAGCGGCGGCGGCTCTGCCCGCCCGCTCGCCTGCCTCGCCCGAGTTCTCGCCGGGAGGCGCGCTCCCCGGGTCGCACGTGTGTTGTGAGCACGGAAGTGTGCGTGCGCACGGGCGCGCGTGGCGGTCGTGAGAGAGAGGTCGAGAGAGGGGGAAGGGGGACGGGCGCCGGCTCGCCCGCCCTCCTCGCCCCGGCCGAGGACCCGTGTCTGGCTCTGCCACTGGCGGCTCACGGCGGACGGCGTCTCTCTTCCCGCTCTCGCTCTCCTCCGTCCACTCCCGCTGCTTGCCTCACCACACCGCAGCGGCCCGCGGGTGTGTCCCCTCTTTCCCGGGCGCGCGCCTTTCCCTCTCCATCCCTCTTCCCGGGGGAGGATGGGCGAGGGTCTGGCGGCGCCCCGGGCCCCCTCTCGCCGCCGACCTCCGCTCGCGCGCCGTGGCGCCGCGGCGCGCCTGTCGGGGAGGCGGCGGAGGTTGGGCGCACTTTTTTCCCCCCTCTCCACCTCCTTCTCCAAAGGACCGGGGTAGACCAGTAGTCCCTCCCACCGGGCGGGAGGCCATTTTTTTCCCCCGGGGATGCGGCGGGTCGACCAGATGTCCCGCTGGACTGTTTTTTTTTTTTTTTAATGTATAATATATATTATATCTTCCTAGACCTGACGGGTCGACCAGTTGTCTCTGTGCACTTCCTTTTTTTTGACGGACTGGAAGCGGGTCGACCAGTTGTCCGATTAAATATTTGGCCTTAAAATGCTAAGTACCGGGGTCGACCAGTTGGCCTTGTGAACTTGGGTCGACCAGTTGTCTTTTTCCATGTCTTGATTGAATGATGTCATTCTTCAATGTGTTGGTGGTTAGTTTATCTCTTTTGTTCTCTATGCCAACACGCCCCACTCACCAAACACTTTTTTTTAAATTTATTTATTTACTTATTTTTATTTTACTTTTTTATTATTTATTTATTTATTTATACATACATACATACATCCTGTCTATCTGTGCAGATGGGGCAGGGGTAGAAGGGGCTAGCTATGAGAGGAAGGTGCTCGGTGGGCATCCAGTTGTAAATAAGGCTGGGAATAAATAGCTGAATATTAATTCATTTGAGTAATATTAAAACTGTTCAAGTAGAAAACAATTGCTTTCTTTTTCTGTTTGCCCAGAGATCTGACTGACTGCAACTTGGAAAGAAGACGGCCCTGCTGGACAGAGACCTCCCTCCTGCTTTGGGTGGGTCGACCAGTTTACATGTTTATTTCCACGTTTTGTCTTTTATGGATTGAATGGATGTGTCTCTCTCTTTTTTTTTTTTTTTGGTTTTTCGAGACAGGGTTTCTCTGTGGCTTTGGAGCCTGTCCTGGAACTAGCACTGTAGACCAGGCTGGTCTCGAACTCACAGAGATCCGCCTACCTCTGCCTCCCGAGTACTGGGATTAAAGGCGTGCGCCACCATCGCCCGGCTCTCATTTTTTTTTCACGATTGCTTGCTTGCTTGCTTGCTTACTTACTTACTTACTATCTGTTCAGCCCATCTCATTTACTTACTTCTTTAAAAAAAATGACCCACCTAGTTATTTACTTACTTACGTACTTGTTCATTCATTTCTTCACTTCCTTATCTTCTTTCATATATCTGTTTATTTATCTGCTGATTTAGCGTGACTCATTTACTTATTGAATGTTTCAATTATTATTTAGTTTTACTCATTTATTCATTCTTTATGTCTATTTTTATGTATGTATTTACTTACTTTCTTAATTTTTTTTTTACTTTTTAAAATTTACTTAATTTTTTTCTTTCTTTGGGAATGTAGATTCTTTCTTCCTTTCTTCCTTTCTTTCCTTCTTTCTGTCTCCTGACTGTCACTGGCTAAGAAAATGGTGGCCTCCATGTCACTGGTCAGCATAGCAGCTCCTAAAATGGAATTTGATGAAGGGATACATAGATAGATAGATAGATAGATAGATAGATAGATAGATAGATAGATAGATGGGATGCGCACACGCTCACACACACACACACACACACACACACACATATGCACGCACGTGCATGACATGTACAGATGGGGGGCGATTCCAATGTTTTCAGAGGAAGGTGCTCGCTGGTAATAATAAATGTGCTGGTAAATAAGGCTGGAAATAGCTGAATATTAAATCATTAAAACTCTTCAAATAAATAAAAAGCAATTCCATTTCTCTCTCTCTCTCTTTCTCACCATATACCAGCACATCTGAACTGACTGCAACATACAAAAGAAGAAGAAACACGGAAAGAAGACATCCCTGCTGGACAGGATCTGAGATGAGAATAAATTCATCGAATGGCTGCCAACAGCATTTCATTGAGAAGAGATTCCACATTTTATGCTGTACAGTTACTTAGTTAGATAGATAGATAAAGAGAGGCCTGTGAACTGGGGTGGGCTGTGGCTTCTCAGGTCACCTCAGGTCAGGGAGGGGCTGAGGAGTGTCTCATTGGCCTTGACAATAGGCAGGAGTCAGAGGTTAATGTCAGGGCAGGGCCTGAGAGTTCCTCAAAGGGAATGAATGGAGACCCTTGCTTACCTAAGAAATGCCTGACCTTGGAAAAGGACTTGTGGAAAGCGGGCCCTTGAAACTGTGGTTTCACGTCTTACTAGAAAGCTCCCTCTTGGAAGGGAAAGTCATCGTGATATCTTACTCTTTTCCCAAGGATACCCTACCTACCCTTCTGATCATTCTTACTGAATTAAGTCTTCCACTGCAAATAAATAAATAAATAAATAATAAATGAAGTGGGTGAGTGAGTGAGTGAGTGAGTAAGTAAGTAAGTAAGTAAGTAAACAAGCAAATACGTGGATGGACAAATAAATACAAAGTTTGCTGTTGTTGACTGACTTTTGATTTCATAATGAATCTCTCTCTCTCTCTCTCTCTCACACACACACACACACACACACACTAAATATACAATAAAAGGAAGCATAACACCTTTACTCAGGGGGCAGAGTGAACTCTGAAAGTTTTCCAGGCGGGGGGGGGGGGAGAGACAGAATATAAGAACAAAATGAGAAACAAGGAAAAATAGTGTTGGCTGGCTGGCCGGCTTTCAGTTCCCTGACAGAAATGAGCACATTGTGGAGGAAACACAAAGTTGTTACACTATGTGGGTGTGATGAGGAGAGATTGTGAGTGAGTGTCCTGTCAGAACAAAGTTAGTCCCATAGTTGATGAAATTCATTATCCCAAAACTTCAGCAGAATATATCCCAAGTTTGCAAATGTGTGATCAGCTTGTGACAGGTTGGGCTGGAGATGCTGAGAACTGGGGAGCCCTCAATGCAAGAGCAGACACTCATTCCCATGAAGAGGGAGAGAGGGAGGGAGGGAGGGAGGGAGGGATCATTCATTCCTATACTCAAGTTTAAAGAAAGATGAGTGGCTATCTATGGAGAGACCACTCACAGATATGAAAAATCATTTCCTAAAAATCAAATTTCTCAGTCAGTATGCAACTGCTATGGTGCTTCTCCTAGATAGAGCAAAACACACAAACAAACTGATTCCTTGATCTAGAGCCACAGTGCACATGCTGTGGAAAAGGGGACATGGCCAACTTGAATCACAATATTCATCAGAGCATGAAAAGAGCGTAAAAAGGACACAGAGGAGAGATAATTGTGGTCCTCCCTCCCTCCCTCCCTCCCTCCCTCCTTCCCTCAGGAAGTGACTGACAGATGAGACTTTGTCCAAGCAGGTTCTGTCTGAAATACCAGACTTGAGTTTCCCCCTCTGTGGGTATTAGCTAATCAGTCCTCCCTTCTTTCTGTAGGAAGGTGGTGCATGTCTCTCAGAACTTACCTGGTTTCCTCTGCACCAGGTGAACCAGGGAAAAGCTTTCTAAGCCTTATTCAGACCCATAGAGGCTGCGCTGTGTGTGACTTCAGAGACCTCAGGGAGTATAGGGGTGGGTGGGTGCTTGATGCTTCAGACTCATGTCATTGAAGGACATAACATAGTCTGGATTCACAGAGATTCACAACACAGAGCCATTGTCACTTACTAACAGCTCAGGACACCCAGAGCTAACAAGAAATTGCAGTCTCAGCCGGGCTTTAATCACAGCACACACACAGATCTCTGTGAATTCAAAGATGGCCTGATTTACAGAGTGAGTTTTAGGACAGCCCAAGATACACAAAGAAACCCTTTCTTGAAAAACAAAGCAAAACAGCAAAAGAAAGAAAGACAAGGAAAAAGAAAAAAATGGCAGTCTCTTTCCACTCTCTCCTCCATTGGCTCTTAAAGAGCTCTCAAGCTGAACTGGAGACCATGGTGTCACTCAAAACTGGGAAGCCAGAAACCTTAGGGGGGTCACAGGAGTCGGACTGACTGCAGCACTTGATGCCTCAACCCTGCTAATGGCTGTGATATAAGGCATGGTAAAATACGGGCTTTGGCAGAGCACTACTCCCCTTTCTCTATTATTATTGCTACACAACGAAAAGGACCGGGGGGTGGGTGATGATGTGCAGTCAGTGCTGGTATTGAAATCTCACTGACTCCTTCCGCACTCCTTGTCAATTCCCGACTTTGTCAAATCAACTATCGTGAATCTTTGATGTGGGTTGGCCCTTTAGGAACTCAGAGAAACAAGACAGACAGACCTGTTTCATCCCAGAAACTTCCCAGTTCCTGAGCCCTAGCCCTGGAAGTCTCAAAGCCATCACATCCAGAAATCTCTCTAGTCCCTGCTAGTGGTGAACTCACTTCGTCTTCCCCAGGACCACTAATTATTTCTCCATGTTTTCCTGTGAGATCTGAGGCCAGCTTTCTTCTTCCTCCCTCTGGCCTCTCCACGAACGATCTCCATTCTCTAGACAACATGTCTAGTACCGAGTCTTATAGGCACCGAGAGAGTGTGTCTTGAGGGCAGTTGGCGTTTCTAGGACACGAGTGACATCACAAAATTCCGAGAGCTCTCTGGGATACCGTGGAATTTCCAGAGAAGGGACTGCTGATGTCGTGAGGCACGGCCTTTACCTCCTTGCTGATATTTCTCCCCGAACTGACCGACCGACCGACCGACCGACCGACCAACCGGAACCTGAGGTTTCCTTTCCAGGAGTCTCTCCTCCGACACAGAGGGAGCCATTCAGGATTTCCTCCTTCCAAAACCAGAAATTTCTCTCTGCTTCATTAATATCTTCTCACTACTTCCTGAACCCATGGGGAGTTAGTTAGTTGAACACTCACTTTTTTCATGAATGACCCTTCCTCCCTCTCCTGAACATCTCATATTACTGATTCATACTCAGTAAAACAGTAATATGAGAAATTAGGCCAGGAGGACATGGAAGATGAGGGTTGAGTCTTCTGAAGTGAACAAGCACTTAGGGAAGGCTAAACTTAAGGGAATTTGACTCTGAGTGGCAAGACATGAATAGCTGCTGCCAAGGCACAGATACAGGCACCAACTGGGCCCTTGGCATCCTCCTGCATCATCAGAGCTGTGTGGGAAACTCAGCCCAAAGGAGGGGCCGTGTTCAAAGGGAGAGGGCATTTTCGAGGACAGCACTGTTTTCTTTTTCTTCTTTCTTTCTTTCTTTCTTTCTTTCTTTCTTTCTTTCTTTCTTTCTTTTTTTTTCGAGACAGGGCTGTTCTGTAGTTTTTTTTTTTTTTTTTTGGAGCCTGTCCTGGAACTAGCTCTTGTAGACCAGGCTGGTCTTGAACTCACATGCTTTCTTTTTTTTTCTATTGGATATTTTTGACTTTTTTATCAAAGATCAGGTGTTCGAAGATGTGTGGATCGATATCCGGGTCTTCTATTCGGTTCCATTGGTCCTCCTGTCTGTTCTTATGCCAGGACCAGGCTGTTTTCAGAACTGTAGCTTACAGAGTGTTCTTGCAGGTGGGGCACAGAAGAGGTTAATTACGGTACCTTAGTTCTTCTGCTTTTCTAGCAGACCGGAGCCCAGCTGACAATAATCCAGTAGAGATGGTGTCAAGGTTCACACTGACACTAACAGCTGTAACTTGAGCAGGATTTGTGATCCACATGAAATTTGCAATGAATTGCAGCAAATCTGTGACACTCTAACTTGCTCAGGCTCAGTATCTGAACATACAGATGTTTGCAATGATCACTGGCTTCAGGATTTTTTTTTGTTGTTGTTGTTGTTGTTTTGTTTTTCCACGAGACAGGGTTTCCCTGTAGCTGAAGTTTAACGGCCTGGTGTTTTTGTGACTTACTGCTTCAAAGAACTTCTCCATTTCTTTATCCCTAAGGGAAAAGAAATATAATCACTAAATACATTTAAGTGTCTTTCAACCATTTTAGATCCCTCTGTTGAGAGTTCTCTGTTTAGGTCTGTACTCCATTTTTTAAAATTGGATTATTTGTTCTTTGGATGACCAATTTCTCGACTTCTTTGTGTATTTTGGAGATTAGTGAAGATCTTTTCCCATTCTGTAAGGCCGTCGTTTTGTCTTGTTGGTCATGTTCTTTGCTTTACAGAAGCTTTTCAGTTTCAGGAGGTCTCACTTATTAATTGTTTCTCTCAGTGTCTGTTTTTTTTCTTTTTTTTTTCTTTTTTCTTTCTTTTTTTTTCTTTTTTTTCTTTTTTTCTTTTTTTCTTTTTTTTCTTCTTCTTCTTTTCTTTTTTTTTCTTTTTTTTCTCTCTTTAGTTTTTTTCTTTGTTCTTTTTTTTTGTTTTGTTTTTCTTTTTTTTTCTTTTTTCTTTTTTTTCTTTTTCTCTCAGTGTCTGTGCTACTGGGGTTCTATTTAGCAAGCGTTCTCCTGTGCCAATGTGTTCAAGTGCATTTGATATTTTTATTTTTATATTCTTTTATTGTGGATGAAGTCAATTATTTGAACTCTCAAATATTTTTATTGTTATTATCTCTCTATTTGTTTGCTTATTTGTGGTTGTTCACCAACTTGACTATCTAGAGGAAGTAAAAGTCGTAACAAGGTTTCCGTAGGTGAACCTGCGGAAGGATCATTAACGTGAGAGAGCAGCGGCGGCGGCTCTGCCCGCCCGCTCGCCTGCCTCGCCCGAGTTCTCGCCGGGAGGCGCGCTCCCCGGGTCGCACGTGTGTTGTACGCACGGAAGTGTGCGTGCGCACGGGCGCGCGTGGCGGTCGTGAGAGAGAGGTCGAGAGAGGGGGAAGGGGGACGGGCGCCGGCTCGCCCGCCCTCCTCGCCCCGGCCGAGGACCCGTGTCTGGCTCTGCCACTGGCGGCTCACGGCGGACGGCGGCTCTCTTCCCGCTCTCGCTCTCCTCCGTCCACTCCCGCTGCTTGCCTCACCGCACCGCAGCGGCCCGCGGGTGTGTCCCCTCTTTCCCGGGCGCGCGCCTTTCCCTCTCCATCCCTCTTCCCGGGGGAGGATGGGCGAGGGTCTGGCGGCGCCCCGGGCCCCCTCTCGCCGCCGACCTCCGCTCGCGCGCCGTGGCGCCGCGGCGCGCCTGTCGGGGAGGCGGCGGAGGTTGGGCGCACTTTTTTCCCCCCTCTCCACCTCCTTCTCCAAAGGACCGGGGTAGACCAGTAGTCCCTCCCACCGGGCGGGAGGCCATTTTTTTCCCCCGGGGATGCGGCGGGTCGACCAGATGTCCCGCTGGACTCTTTTTTTTTTTTTTTTTTTTTAATGTATAATATATATTATATCTTCCTAGACCTGACGGGTCGACCAGTTGTCTCTGTGCACTTCCTTTTTTTTGACGGACTGGAAGCGGGTCGACCAGTTGTCCGATTAAATATTTGGCCTTAAAATGCTAAGTACCGGGGTCGACCAGTTGGCCTTGTGAACTTGGGTCGACCAGTTGTCTTTTTCCATGTCTTGATTGAATGATGTCATTCTTCAATGTGTTGGTGGTTAGTTTATCTCTTTTGTTCTCTATGCCAACACGCCCCACTCACCAAACACTTTTTTTTAAATTTATTTATTTACTTATTTTTATTTTACTTTTTTATTATTTATTTATTTATTTATACATACATACATACATCCTGTCTATCTGTGCAGATGGGGCAGGGGTAGAAGGGGCTAGCTATGAGAGGAAGGTGCTCGGTGGGCATCCAGTTGTAAATAAGGCTGGGAATAAATAGCTGAATATTAATTCATTTGAGTAATATTAAAACTGTTCAAGTAGAAAACAATTGCTTTCTTTTTCTGTTTGCCCAGAGATCTGACTGACTGCAACTTGGAAAGAAGACGGCCCTGCTGGACAGAGACCTCCCTCCTGCTTTGGGTGGGTCGACCAGTTTACATGTTTATTTCCACGTTTTGTCTTTTATGGATTGAATGGATGTGTCTCTCTCTTTTTTTTTTTTTTGGTTTTTCGAGACAGGGTTTCTCTGTGGCTTTGGAGCCTGTCCTGGAACTAGCACTGTAGACCAGGCTGGTCTCGAACTCACAGAGATCCGCCTACCTCTGCCTCCCGAGTACTGGGATTAAAGGCGTGCGCCACCATCGCCCGGCTCTCATTTTTTTTTCACGATTGCTTGCTTGCTTGCTTGCTTACTTACTTACTTACTATCTGTTCAGCCCATCTCATTTACTTACTTCTTTAAAAAAAATGACCCACCTAGTTATTTACTTACTTACGTACTTGTTCATTCATTTCTTCACTTCCTTATCTTCTTTCATATATCTGTTTATTTATCTGCTGATTTAGCGTGACTCATTTACTTATTGAATGTTTCAATTATTATTTAGTTTTATTCATTTATTCATTCTTTATGTCTATTTTTATGTACGTATTTACTTACTTTCTTAATTTTTTTTTTACTTTTTAAAATTTACTTAATTTTTTCTTTCTTTGGGAATGTAGATTCTTTCTTCCTTTCTTCCTTTCTTTCCTTCTTTCTGTCTCCTGACTGTCACTGGCTAAGAAAATGGTGGCCTCCATGTCACTGGTCAGCATAGCAGCTCCTAAAATGGAATTTGATGAAGGGATACATAGATAGATAGATAGATAGATAGATAGATAGATAGATAGATAGATAGATAGATGGGATGCGCACACGCTCACACACACACACACACACACACATATGCACGCACGTGCATGACATGTACAGATGGGGGGCGATTCCAATGTTTTCAGAGGAAGGTGCTCGCTGGTAATAATAAATGTGCTGGTAAATAAGGCTGGAAATAGCTGAATATTAAATCATTAAAACTCTTCAAATAAATAAAAAGCAATTCCATTTCTCTCTCTCTCTCTTTCTCACCATATACCAGCACATCTGAACTGACTGCAACATACAAAAGAAGAAGAAACACGGAAAGAAGACATCCCTGCTGGACAGGATCTGAGATGAGAATAAATTCATCGAATGGCTGCCAACAGCATTTCATTGAGAAGAGATTCCACATTTTATGCTGTACAGTTACTTAGTTAGATAGATAGATAAAGAGAGGCCTGTGAACTGGGGTGGGCTGTGGCTTCTCACGTCACCTCAGGTCAGGGAGGGGCTGAGGAGTGTCCCATTGGCCTTGACAATAGGCAGGAGTCGGAGGTTAATGTCAGGGCAGGGCCTGAGAGTTCCTCAAAGGGAATGAATGGAGACCCTTGCTTACCTAAGAAATGCCTGACCTTGGAAAAGGACTTGTGGAAAGCGGGCCCTTGAAACTGTGGTTTCACGTCTTACTAGAAAGCTCCCTCTTGGAAGGGAAAGTCATCGTGATATCTTACTCTTTTCCCAAGGATACCCTACCTACCCTTCTGATCATTCTTACTGAATTAAGTCTTCCACTGCAAATAAATAAATAAATAAATAATAAATGAAGTGGGTGAGTGAGTGAGTGAGTGAGTGAGTAAGTAAGTAAGTAAGTAAGTAAGTAAACAAGCAAATACGTGGATGGACAAATAAATACAAAGTTTGCTGTTGTTGACTGACTTTTGATTTCATAATGAATCTCTCTCTCTCTCTCTCTCACACACACACACACACACACACACACACACTAAATATACAATAAAAGGAAGCATAACACCTTTACTCAGGGGGCAGAGTGAACTCTGAAAGTTTTCCAGGCGGGGGGGGGGGAGAGACAGAATATAAGAACAAAATGAGAAACAAGGAAAAATAGTGTTGGCTGGCTGGCCGGCTTTCAGTTCCCTGACAGAAATGAGCACATTGTGGAGGAAACACAAAGTTGTTACACTATGTGGGTGTGATGAGGAGAGATTGTGAGTGAGTGTCCTGTCAGAACAAAGTTAGTCCCATAGTTGATGAAATTCATTATCCCAAAACTTCAGCAGAATATATCCCAAGTTTGCAAATGTGTGATCAGCTTGTGACAGGTTGGGCTGGAGATGCTGAGAACTGGGGAGCCCTCAATGCAAGAGCAGACACTCATTCCCATGAAGAGGGAGAGAGGGAGGGAGGGATCATTCATTCCTATACTCAAGTTTAAAGAAAGATGAGTGGCTATCTATGGAGAGACCACTCACAGATATGAAAAATCATTTCCTAAAAATCAAATTTCTCAGTCAGTATGCAACTGCTATGGTGCTTCTCCTAGATAGAGCAAAACACACAAACAAACTGATTCCTTGATCTAGAGCCACAGTGCACATGCTGTGGAAAAGGGGACATGGCCAACTTGAATCACAATATTCATCAGAGCATGAAAAGAGCGTAAAAAGGACACAGAGGAGAGATAATTGTGGTCCTTCCTTCCTCCCTCCCTCCCTCCCTCCCTCCCTCCCTCCCTCCCTCCTTCCCTCAGGAAGTGACTGACAGATGAGACTTTGTCCAAGCAGGTTCTGTCTGAAATACCAGACTTGAGTTTCCCCCTCTGTGGGTATTAGCTAATCAGTCCTCCCTTCTTTCTGTAGGAAGGTGGTGCATGTCTCTCAGAACTTACCTGGTTTCCTCTGCACCAGGTGAACCAGGGAAAAGCTTTCTAAGCCTTATTCAGACCCATAGAGGCTGCGCTGTGTGTGACTTCAGAGACCTCAGGGAGTATAGGGGTGGGTGGGTGCTTGATGCTTCAGACTCATGTCATTGAAGGACATAACATAGTCTGGATTCACAGAGATTCACAACACAGAGCCATTGTCACTTACTAACAGCTCAGGACACCCAGAGCTAACAAGAAATTGCAGTCTCAGCCGGGCTTTAATCACAGCACACACACAGATCTCTGTGAATTCAAAGATGGCCTGATTTACAGAGTGAGTTTTAGGACAGCCCAAGATACACAAAGAAACCCTTTCTTGAAAAACAAAGCAAAACAGCAAAAGAAAGAAAGACAAGGAAAAAGAAAAAAATGGCAGTCTCTTTCCACTCTCTCCTCCATTGGCTCTTAAAGAGCTCTCAAGCTGAACTGGAGACCATGGTGTCACTCAAAACTGGGAAGCCAGAAACCTTAGGGGGGTCACAGGAGTCGGACTGACTGCAGCACTTGATGCCTCAACCCTGCTAATGGCTGTGATATAAGGCATGGTAAAATACGGGCTTTGGCAGAGCACTACTCCCCTTTCTCTATTATTATTGCTACACAACGAAAAGGACCGGGGGGGGGGGTGATGATGTGCAGTCAGTGCTGGTATTGAAATCTCACTGACTCCTTCCGCACTCCTTGTCAATTCCCGACTTTGTCAAATCAACTATCGTGAATCTTTGATGTGGGTTGGCCCTTTAGGAACTCAGAGAAACAAGACAGACAGACCTGTTTCATCCCAGAAACCTCCCAGTTCCTGAGCCCTAGCCCTGGAAGTCTCAAAGCCATCACATCCAGAAATCTCTCTAGTCCCTGCTAGTGGTGAACTCACTTCGTCTTCCCCAGGACCACTAATTATTTCTCCATGTTTTCCTGTGAGATCTGAGGCCAGCTTTCTTCTTCCTCCCTCTGGCCTCTCCACGAACGATCTCCATTCTCTAGACAACATGTCTAGAACCGAGTCTTATAGGCACCGAGAGAGTGTGTCTTGAGGGCAGTTGGCGTTTCTAGGACACGAGTGACATCACAAAATTCCGAGAGCTCTCTGGGATACCGTGGAATTTCCAGAGAAGGGACTGCTGATGTCGTGAGGCACGGCCTTTACCTCCTTGCTGATATTTCTCCCCGAACTGACCGACCGACCGACCGACCGACCGACCAACCGGAACCTGAGGTTTCCTTTCCAGGAGTCTCTCCTCCGACACAGAGGGAGCCATTCAGGATTTCCTCCTTCCAAAACCAGAAATTTCTCTCTGCTTCATTAATATCTTCTCACTACTTCCTGAACCCATGGGGAGTTAGTTAGTTGAACACTCACTTTTTTCATGAATGACCCTTCCTCCCTCTCCTGAACATCTCATATTACTGATTCATACTCAGTAAAACAGTAATATGAGAAATTAGGCCAGGAGGACATGGAAGATGAGGGTTGAGTCTTCTGAAGTGAACAAGCACTTAGGGAAGGCTAAACTTAAGGGAATTTGACTCTGAGTGGCAAGACATGAATAGCTGCTGCCAAGGCACAGATACAGGCACCAACTGGGCCCTCGGCATCCTCCTGCATCATCAGAGCTGTGTGGGAAACTCAGCCCAAAGGAGGGGCCGTGTTCAAAGGGAGAGGGCATTTTCGAGGACAGCACTGTTTTCTTTTTCTTCTTTCTTTCTTTCTTTCTTTCTTTCTTTCTTTCTTTCTTTCTTTCTTTTTTTTTTCGAGACAGGGTTGTTCTGTAGTTTTTTTTTTTTTTTGGAGCCTGTCCTGGAACTAGCTCTTGTAGACCAGGCTGGTCTTGAACTCACATGCTTTCTTTTTTTTTCTATTGGATATTTTTGACTTCTTTATCAAAGATCAGGTGTTCGAAGATGTGTGGATCGATATCCGGGTCTTCTATTCAGTTCCATTGGTCCTCCTGTCTGTTCTTATGCCAGGACCAGGCTGTTTTCAGAACTGTAGCTTACAGAGTGTTCTTGCAGGTGGGGCACAGAAGAGGTTAATTACGGTACCTTAGTTCTTCTGCTTTTCTAGCAGACCGGAGCCCAGCTGACAGGAATCCAGTAGAGATGGTGTCAAGGTTCACACTGACACTAACAGCTGTAACTTGAGCAGGATTTGTGATCCACATGAAATTTGCAATGAATTGCAGCAAATCTGTGACACTCTAACTTGCTCAGGCTCAGTATCTGAACATACAGATGTTTGCAATGATCACTGGCTTCAGGATTTTTTTTTTTTGTTGTTGTTGTTGTTTTGTTTTTCCACGAGACAGGGTTTCCCTGTAGCTGAAGTTTAACGGCCTGGTGTTTTTGTGACTTACTGCTTCAAAGAACTTCTCCATTTCTTTATCCCTAAGGGAAAAGAAATATAATCACTAAATACATTTAAGTGTCTTTCAACCATTTTAGATCCCTCTGTTGAGAGTTCTCTGTTTAGGTCTGTACTCCATTTTTTAAAATTGGATTATTTGTTCTTTGGATGACCAATTTCTCGACTTCTTTGTGTATTTTGGAGATTAGTGAAGATCTTTTCCCATTCTGTAAGGCCGTCGTTTTGTCTTGTTGGCCATGTTCTTTGCTTTACAGAAGCTTTTCAGTTTCAGGAGGTCTCACTTATTAATTGTTTCTCTCAGTGTCTGTTTTTTTTTCTTTTTTTTTTCTTTTTTCTTTCTTTTTTTTTCTTTTTTTTCTTTTTTTCTTTTTTCTTTTTTTTCTTCTTCTTCTTTTCTTTTTTTTTCTTTTTTTTCTCTCTTTAGTTTTTTTTCTTTGTTCTTTTTTTTTGTTTTGTTTTTCTTTTTTTTTTTCTTTTTTCTTTTTTTTCTTTTTCTCTCAGTGTCTGTGCTACTGGGGTTCTATTTAGCAAGCGTTCTCCTGTGCCAATGTGTTCAAGTGCATTTGATATTTTTATTTTTATATTCTTTTATTGTGGATGAAGTCAATTATTTGAACTCTCAAATATTTTTATTGTTATTATCTCTCTATTTGTTTGCTTATTTGTGGTTGTTCACCAACTTGACTATCTAGAGGAAGTAAAAGTCGTAACAAGGTTTCCGTAGGTGAACCTGCGGAAGGATCATTAACGTGAGAGAGCAGCGGCGGCGGCTCTGCCCGCCCGCTCGCCTGCCTCGCCCGAGTTCTCGCCGGGAGGCGCGCTCCCCGGGTCGCACGTGTGTTGTGCGCACGGAAGTGTGCGTGCGCACGGGCGCGCGTGGCAGTCTTGAGAGAGAGGTCGAGAGATGGGGAAGGGGGACGGGCGCCGGCTCGCCCGCCCTCCTCGCCCCGTCCGAGGACCCGTGTCTGGCTCTGCCATGGCGGGTCACGGCGGACGGCGGCTCTCTTCCCGCTCTCGCTCTCCTCCGTCCACTCCCGCTGCTTGCCTCACCGCACCGCAGCGGCCCGCGGGTGTGTCCCCTCTTTCCCGGGCGCGCGCCTTTCCCTCTCCATCCCTCTTCCCGGGGGAGGATGGGCGAGGGTCTGGCGGCGCCCCGGGCCCCCTCTCGCCGCCGACCTCCGCTCGCGCGCCGTGGCGCCGCGGCGCGCCTGTCGGGGAGGCGGCGGAGGTTGGGCGCACTTTTTTCCCCCCTCTCCACCTCCTTCTCCAAAGGACCGGGGTAGACCAGTAGTCCCTCCCACCGGGCGGGAGGCCATTTTTTTCCCCCGGGGATGCGGCGGGTCGACCAGATGTCCCGCTGGACTCTTTTTTTTTTTTTTTTTTTTTAATGTATAATATATATTATATCTTCCTAGACCTGACGGGTCGACCAGTTGTCTCTGTGCACTTCCTTTTTTTTGACGGACTGGAAGCGGGTCGACCAGTTGTCCGATTAAATATTTGGCCTTAAAATGCTAAGTACCGGGGTCGACCAGTTGGCCTTGTGAACTTGGGTCGACCAGTTGTCTTTTTCCATGTCTTGATTGAATGATGTCATTCTTCAATGTGTTGGTGGTTAGTTTATCTCTTTTGTTCTCTATGCCAACACGCCCCACTCACCAAACACTTTTTTTTAAATTTATTTATTTACTTATTTTTATTTTACTTTTTTATTATTTATTTATTTATTTATACATACATACATACATCCTGTCTATCTGTGCAGATGGGGCAGGGGTAGAAGGGGCTAGCTATGAGAGGAAGGTGCTCGGTGGGCATCCAGTTGTAAATAAGGCTGGGAATAAATAGCTGAATATTAATTCATTTGAGTAATATTAAAACTGTTCAAGTAGAAAACAATTGCTTTCTTTTTCTGTTTGCCCAGAGATCTGACTGACTGCAACTTGGAAAGAAGACGGCCCTGCTGGACAGAGACCTCCCTCCTGCTTTGGGTGGGTCGACCAGTTTACATGTTTATTTCCACGTTTTGTCTTTTATGGATTGAATGGATGTGTCTCTCTCTTTTTTTTTTTTTTTGGTTTTTCGAGACAGGGTTTCTCTGTGGCTTTGGAGCCTGTCCTGGAACTAGCACTGTAGACCAGGCTGGTCTCGAACTCACAGAGATCCGCCTACCTCTGCCTCCCGAGTACTGGGATTAAAGGCGTGCGCCACCATCGCCCGGCTCTCATTTTTTTTTCACGATTGCTTGCTTGCTTGCTTGCTTACTTACTTACTTACTATCTGTTCAGCCCATCTCATTTACTTACTTCTTTAAAAAAAATGACCCACCTAGTTATTTACTTACTTACGTACTTGTTCATTCATTTCTTCACTTCCTTATCTTCTTTCATATATCTGTTTATTTATCTGCTGATTTAGCGTGACTCATTTACTTATTGAATGTTTCAATTATTATTTAGTTTTATTCATTTATTCATTCTTTATGTCTATTTTTATGTACGTATTTACTTACTTTCTTAATTTTTTTTTTACTTTTTAAAATTTACTTAATTTTTTCTTTCTTTGGGAATGTAGATTCTTTCTTCCTTTCTTCCTTTCTTTCCTTCTTTCTGTCTCCTGACTGTCACTGGCTAAGAAAATGGTGGCCTCCATGTCACTGGTCAGCATAGCAGCTCCTAAAATGGAATTTGATGAAGGGATACATAGATAGATAGATAGATAGATAGATAGATAGATAGATAGATAGATAGATAGATGGGATGCGCACACGCTCACACACACACACACACACACACATATGCACGCACGTGCATGACATGTACAGATGGGGGGCGATTCCAATGTTTTCAGAGGAAGGTGCTCGCTGGTAATAATAAATGTGCTGGTAAATAAGGCTGGAAATAGCTGAATATTAAATCATTAAAACTCTTCAAATAAATAAAAAGCAATTCCATTTCTCTCTCTCTCTCTTTCTCACCATATACCAGCACATCTGAACTGACTGCAACATACAAAAGAAGAAGAAACACGGAAAGAAGACATCCCTGCTGGACAGGATCTGAGATGAGAATAAATTCATCGAATGGCTGCCAACAGCATTTCATTGAGAAGAGATTCCACATTTTATGCTGTACAGTTACTTAGTTAGATAGATAGATAAAGAGAGGCCTGTGAACTGGGGTGGGCTGTGGCTTCTCACGTCACCTCAGGTCAGGGAGGGGCTGAGGAGTGTCCCATTGGCCTTGACAATAGGCAGGAGTCGGAGGTTAATGTCAGGGCAGGGCCTGAGAGTTCCTCAAAGGGAATGAATGGAGACCCTTGCTTACCTAAGAAATGCCTGACCTTGGAAAAGGACTTGTGGAAAGCGGGCCCTTGAAACTGTGGTTTCACGTCTTACTAGAAAGCTCCCTCTTGGAAGGGAAAGTCATCGTGATATCTTACTCTTTTCCCAAGGATACCCTACCTACCCTTCTGATCATTCTTACTGAATTAAGTCTTCCACTGCAAATAAATAAATAAATAAATAATAAATGAAGTGGGTGAGTGAGTGAGTGAGTGAGTGAGTAAGTAAGTAAGTAAGTAAGTAAGTAAACAAGCAAATACGTGGATGGACAAATAAATACAAAGTTTGCTGTTGTTGACTGACTTTTGATTTCATAATGAATCTCTCTCTCTCTCTCTCTCACACACACACACACACACACACACACACACTAAATATACAATAAAAGGAAGCATAACACCTTTACTCAGGGGGCAGAGTGAACTCTGAAAGTTTTCCAGGCGGGGGGGGGGAGAGACAGAATATAAGAACAAAATGAGAAACAAGGAAAAATAGTGTTGGCTGGCTGGCCGGCTTTCAGTTCCCTGACAGAAATGAGCACATTGTGGAGGAAACACAAAGTTGTTACACTATGTGGGTGTGATGAGGAGAGATTGTGAGTGAGTGTCCTGTCAGAACAAAGTTAGTCCCATAGTTGATGAAATTCATTATCCCAAAACTTCAGCAGAATATATCCCAAGTTTGCAAATGTGTGATCAGCTTGTGACAGGTTGGGCTGGAGATGCTGAGAACTGGGGAGCCCTCAATGCAAGAGCAGACACTCATTCCCATGAAGAGGGAGAGAGGGAGGGAGGGATCATTCATTCCTATACTCAAGTTTAAAGAAAGATGAGTGGCTATCTATGGAGAGACCACTCACAGATATGAAAAATCATTTCCTAAAAATCAAATTTCTCAGTCAGTATGCAACTGCTATGGTGCTTCTCCTAGATAGAGCAAAACACACAAACAAACTGATTCCTTGATCTAGAGCCACAGTGCACATGCTGTGGAAAAGGGGACATGGCCAACTTGAATCACAATATTCATCAGAGCATGAAAAGAGCGTAAAAAGGACACAGAGGAGAGATAATTGTGGTCCTTCCTTCCTCCCTCCCTCCCTCCCTCCCTCCCTCCCTCCCTCCCTCCTTCCCTCAGGAAGTGACTGACAGATGAGACTTTGTCCAAGCAGGTTCTGTCTGAAATACCAGACTTGAGTTTCCCCCTCTGTGGGTATTAGCTAATCAGTCCTCCCTTCTTTCTGTAGGAAGGTGGTGCATGTCTCTCAGAACTTACCTGGTTTCCTCTGCACCAGGTGAACCAGGGAAAAGCTTTCTAAGCCTTATTCAGACCCATAGAGGCTGCGCTGTGTGTGACTTCAGAGACCTCAGGGAGTATAGGGGTGGGTGGGTGCTTGATGCTTCAGACTCATGTCATTGAAGGACATAACATAGTCTGGATTCACAGAGATTCACAACACAGAGCCATTGTCACTTACTAACAGCTCAGGACACCCAGAGCTAACAAGAAATTGCAGTCTCAGCCGGGCTTTAATCACAGCACACACACAGATCTCTGTGAATTCAAAGATGGCCTGATTTACAGAGTGAGTTTTAGGACAGCCCAAGATACACAAAGAAACCCTTTCTTGAAAAACAAAGCAAAACAGCAAAAGAAAGAAAGACAAGGAAAAAGAAAAAAATGGCAGTCTCTTTCCACTCTCTCCTCCATTGGCTCTTAAAGAGCTCTCAAGCTGAACTGGAGACCATGGTGTCACTCAAAACTGGGAAGCCAGAAACCTTAGGGGGGTCACAGGAGTCGGACTGACTGCAGCACTTGATGCCTCAACCCTGCTAATGGCTGTGATATAAGGCATGGTAAAATACGGGCTTTGGCAGAGCACTACTCCCCTTTCTCTATTATTATTGCTACACAACGAAAAGGACCGGGGGGGGGGGGTGATGATGTGCAGTCAGTGCTGGTATTGAAATCTCACTGACTCCTTCCGCACTCCTTGTCAATTCCCGACTTTGTCAAATCAACTATCGTGAATCTTTGATGTGGGTTGGCCCTTTAGGAACTCAGAGAAACAAGACAGACAGACCTGTTTCATCCCAGAAACCTCCCAGTTCCTGAGCCCTAGCCCTGGAAGTCTCAAAGCCATCACATCCAGAAATCTCTCTAGTCCCTGCTAGTGGTGAACTCACTTCGTCTTCCCCAGGACCACTAATTATTTCTCCATGTTTTCCTGTGAGATCTGAGGCCAGCTTTCTTCTTCCTCCCTCTGGCCTCTCCACGAACGATCTCCATTCTCTAGACAACATGTCTAGAACCGAGTCTTATAGGCACCGAGAGAGTGTGTCTTGAGGGCAGTTGGCGTTTCTAGGACACGAGTGACATCACAAAATTCCGAGAGCTCTCTGGGATACCGTGGAATTTCCAGAGAAGGGACTGCTGATGTCGTGAGGCACGGCCTTTACCTCCTTGCTGATATTTCTCCCCGAACTGACCGACCGACCGACCGACCGACCGACCAACCGGAACCTGAGGTTTCCTTTCCAGGAGTCTCTCCTCCGACACAGAGGGAGCCATTCAGGATTTCCTCCTTCCAAAACCAGAAATTTCTCTCTGCTTCATTAATATCTTCTCACTACTTCCTGAACCCATGGGGAGTTAGTTAGTTGAACACTCACTTTTTTCATGAATGACCCTTCCTCCCTCTCCTGAACATCTCATATTACTGATTCATACTCAGTAAAACAGTAATATGAGAAATTAGGCCAGGAGGACATGGAAGATGAGGGTTGAGTCTTCTGAAGTGAACAAGCACTTAGGGAAGGCTAAACTTAAGGGAATTTGACTCTGAGTGGCAAGACATGAATAGCTGCTGCCAAGGCACAGATACAGGCACCAACTGGGCCCTCGGCATCCTCCTGCATCATCAGAGCTGTGTGGGAAACTCAGCCCAAAGGAGGGGCCGTGTTCAAAGGGAGAGGGCATTTTCGAGGACAGCACTGTTTTCTTTTTCTTCTTTCTTTCTTTCTTTCTTTCTTTCTTTCTTTCTTTCTTTCTTTCTTTTTTTTTTCGAGACAGGGTTGTTCTGTAGTTTTTTTTTTTTTTTGGAGCCTGTCCTGGAACTAGCTCTTGTAGACCAGGCTGGTCTTGAACTCACATGCTTTCTTTTTTTTTCTATTGGATATTTTTGACTTCTTTATCAAAGATCAGGTGTTCGAAGATGTGTGGATCGATATCCGGGTCTTCTATTCAGTTCCATTGGTCCTCCTGTCTGTTCTTATGCCAGGACCAGGCTGTTTTCAGAACTGTAGCTTACAGAGTGTTCTTGCAGGTGGGGCACAGAAGAGGTTAATTACGGTACCTTAGTTCTTCTGCTTTTCTAGCAGACCGGAGCCCAGCTGACAGGAATCCAGTAGAGATGGTGTCAAGGTTCACACTGACACTAACAGCTGTAACTTGAGCAGGATTTGTGATCCACATGAAATTTGCAATGAATTGCAGCAAATCTGTGACACTCTAACTTGCTCAGGCTCAGTATCTGAACATACAGATGTTTGCAATGATCACTGGCTTCAGGATTTTTTTTTTTTGTTGTTGTTGTTGTTTTGTTTTTCCACGAGACAGGGTTTCCCTGTAGCTGAAGTTTAACGGCCTGGTGTTTTTGTGACTTACTGCTTCAAAGAACTTCTCCATTTCTTTATCCCTAAGGGAAAAGAAATATAATCACTAAATACATTTAAGTGTCTTTCAACCATTTTAGATCCCTCTGTTGAGAGTTCTCTGTTTAGGTCTGTACTCCATTTTTTAAAATTGGATTATTTGTTCTTTGGATGACCAATTTCTCGACTTCTTTGTGTATTTTGGAGATTAGTGAAGATCTTTTCCCATTCTGTAAGGCCGTCGTTTTGTCTTGTTGGCCATGTTCTTTGCTTTACAGAAGCTTTTCAGTTTCAGGAGGTCTCACTTATTAATTGTTTCTCTCAGTGTCTGTTTTTTTTTCTTTTTTTTTTCTTTTTTCTTTCTTTTTTTTTCTTTTTTTTCTTTTTTTCTTTTTTCTTTTTTTTCTTCTTCTTCTTTTCTTTTTTTTTCTTTTTTTTCTCTCTTTAGTTTTTTTTCTTTGTTCTTTTTTTTTGTTTTGTTTTTCTTTTTTTTTTTCTTTTTTCTTTTTTTTCTTTTTCTCTCAGTGTCTGTGCTACTGGGGTTCTATTTAGCAAGCGTTCTCCTGTGCCAATGTGTTCAAGTGCATTTGATATTTTTATTTTTATATTCTTTTATTGTGGATGAAGTCAATTATTTGAACTCTCAAATATTTTTATTGTTATTATCTCTCTATTTGTTTGCTTATTTGTGGTTGTTCACCAACTTGACTATCTAGAGGAAGTAAAAGTCGTAACAAGGTTTCCGTAGGTGAACCTGCGGAAGGATCATTAACGTGAGAGAGCAGCGGCGGCGGCTCTGCCCGCCCGCTCGCCTGCCTCGCCCGAGTTCTCGCCGGGAGGCGCGCTCCCCGGGTCGCACGTGTGTTGTGCGCACGGAAGTGTGCGTGCGCACGGGCGCGCGTGGCAGTCTTGAGAGAGAGGTCGAGAGATGGGGAAGGGGGACGGGCGCCGGCTCGCCCGCCCTCCTCGCCCCGTCCGAGGACCCGTGTCTGGCTCTGCCATGGCGGGTCACGGCGGACGGCGGCTCTCTTCCCGCTCTCGCTCTCCTCCGTCCACTCCCGCTGCTTGCCTCACCGCACCGCAGCGGCCCGCGGGTGTGTCCCCTCTTTCCCGGGCGCGCGCCTTTCCCTCTCCATCCCTCTTCCCGGGGGAGGATGGGCGAGGGTCTGGCGGCGCCCCGGGCCCCCTCTCGCCGCCGACCTCCGCTCGCGCGCCGTGGCGCCGCGGCGCGCCTGTCGGGGAGGCGGCGGGGGTTGGGCGCACTTTTTTTTCCCCCCTCTCCACCTCCTTCTCCAAAGGACCGGGGTAGACCAGTAGTCCCTCCCACCGGGCGGGAGGCCATTTTTTTCCCCCGGGGATGCGGCGGGTCGACCAGATGTCCCGCTGGACTCTTTTTTTTTTTTTTTTTTAATGTATAATATATATTATATCTTCCTAGACCTGACGGGTCGACCAGTTGTCTCTGTGCACTTCCTTTTTTTTGACGGACTGGAAGCGGGTCGACCAGTTGTCCGATTAAATATTTGGCCTTAAAATGCTAAGTACCGGGGTCGACCAGTTGGCCTTGTGAACTTGGGTCGACCAGTTGTCTTTTTCCATGTCTTGATTGACTGATGTCATTCTTCAATGTGTTGGTGGTTAGTTTATCTCTTTTGTTCTCTATGCCAACACGCCCCACTCACCAAACACTTTTTTTTTAATTTATTTATTTACTTATTTTTATTTTACTTTTTTATTATTTATTTATTTATACATACATACATACATCCTGTCTATCTGTCCAGATGGGGCAGGGGTAGAAGGGGCTAGCTATGAGAGGAAGGTGCTCGGTGGGCATCCAGTTGTAAATAAGGCTGGGAATAAATAGCTGAATATTAATTCATTTGAGTAATATTAAAACTGTTCAAGTAGAAAACAATTGCTTTCTTTTTCTGTTTGCCCAGAGATCTGACTGACTGCAACTTGGAAAGAAGACGGCCCTGCTGGACAGAGACCTCCCTCCTGCTTTGGGTGGGTCGACCAGTTTACATGTTTATTTCCACGTTTTGTCTTTTATGGATTGAATGGATGTGTCTCTCTCTTTTTTTTTTTTTTTTTTTGGTTTTTCGAGACAGGGTTTCTCTGTGGCTTTGGAGCCTGTCCTGGAACTAGCACTGTAGACCAGGCTGGTCTCAAACTCACAGAGATCCGCCTACCTCTGCCTCCCGAGTACTGGGATTAAAGGCGTGCGCCACCATCGCCCGGCTCTCATTTTTTTTTTTTCACGATTGCTTGCTTGCTTGCTTGCTTACTTACTTACTTACTTACTATCTGTTCAGCCCATCTCATTTACTTACTTCATTAAAAAAAATGACCCACCTAGTTATTTACTTACTTACTTACTTACTTACTTGTTCATTCATTCCTTCACTTCCTTATCTTCTTTCATATATCTGTTTATTTATCTGCTGATTTAGCGTGACTCATTTACTTATTGAATGTTTCAATTATTATTTAGTTTTATTCATTTATTCATTCTTTATGTCTATTTTTATGTATGTATTTACTTACTTTCTTAATTTTTTTTTTACTTTTTAAAATTTACTTAATTTTTTTCTTTCTTTGGGAATGTAGATTCTTTCTTCCTTTCTTCCTTTCTTTCCTTCTTTCTGTCTCCTGACTGTCACTGGCTAAGAAAATGGTGGCCTCCATGTCACTGGTCAGCATAGCAGCTCCTAAAATGGAATTTGATGAAGGGATACATAGATAGATAGATAGATAGATAGATAGATAGATAGATAGATAGATAGATAGATAGATAGATGGGATGCGCACACGCTCACACACACACACACACACACACACACACACATATGCACGCACGTGCATGACATGTACAGATGGGGGGCGATTCCAATGTTTTCAGAGGAAGGTGCTCGCTGGTAATAATAAATGTGCTGGTAAATAAGGCTGGAAATAGCTGAATATTAAATCATTAAAACTCTTCAAATAAATAAAAAGCAATTCCATTTCTCTCTCTCTCTCTCTCTCTCTCTCTCTCTTTCTCACCATATACCAGCACATCTGAACTGACTGCAACATACAAAAGAAGAAGAAACACGGAAAGAAGACATCCCTGCTGGACAGGATCTGAGATGAGAATAAATTCATCGAATGGCTGCCAACAGCATTTCATTGAGAAGAGATTCCACATTTTATGCTGTACAGTTACTTAGTTAGATAGATAGATAAAGAGAGGCCTGTGAACTGGGGTGGGCTGTGGCTTCTCAGGTCACCTCAGGTCAGGGAGGGGCTGAGGAGTGTCCCATTGGCCTTGACAATAGGCAGGAGTCAGAGGTTAATGTCAGGGCAGGGCCTGAGAGTTCCTCAAAGGGAATGAATGGAGACCCTTGCTTACCTAAGAAATGCCTGACCTTGGAAAAGGACTTGTGGAAAGCGGGCCCTTGAAACTGTGGTTTCACGTCTTACTAGAAAGCTCCCTCTTGGAAGGGAAAGTCATCGTGATATCTTACTCTTTTCCCAAGGATACCCTACCTACCCTTCTGATCATTCTTACTGAATTAAGTCTTCCACTGCAAATAAATAAATAAATAAATAAATAATAAATGAAGTGGGTGAGTGAGTGAGTGAGTGAGTAAGTAAGTAAGTAAGTAAGTAAACAAGCAAATACGTGGATGGACAAATAAATACAAAGTTTGCTGTTGTTGACTGACTTTTGATTTCATAATGAATCTCTCTCTCTCTCTCTCTCTCTCTCTCTCACACACACACACACACACACACACACTAAATATACAATAAAAGGAAGCATAACACCTTTACTCAGGGGGCAGAGTGAACTCTGAAAGTTTTCCAGGCGGGGGGGGGGGAGAGAGACAGAATATAAGAACAAAATGAGAAACAAGGAAAAATAGTGTTGGCTGGCTGGCCGGCTTTCAGTTCCCTGACAGAAATGAGCACATTGTGGAGGAAACACAAAGTTGTTACACTATGTGGGTGTGATGAGGAGAGATTGTGAGTGAGTGTCCTGTCAGAACAAAGTTAGTCCCATAGTTGATGAAATTCATTATCCCAAAACTTCAGCAGAATATATCCCAAGTTTGCAAATGTGTGATCAGCTTGTGACAGGTTGGGCTGGAGATGCTGAGAACTGGGGAGCCCTCAATGCAAGAGCAGACACTCATTCCCATGAAGAGGGAGAGAGGGAGGGAGGGAGGGAGGGAGGGATCATTCATTCCTATACTCAAGTTTAAAGAAAGATGAGTGGCTATCTATGGAGAGACCACTCACAGATATGAAAAATCATTTCCTAAAAATCAAATTTCTCAGTCAGTATGCAACTGCTATGGTGCTTCTCCTAGATAGAGCAAAACACACAAACAAACTGATTCCTTGATCTAGAGCCACAGTGCACATGCTGTGGAAAAGGGGACATGGCCAACTTGAATCACAATATTCATCAGAGCATGAAAAGAGCGTAAAAAGGACACAGAGGAGAGATAATTGTGGTCCTTCCTTCCTCCCTCCCTCCCTCCCTCCCTCCCTCCCTCCCTCCCTCCCTCCTTCCCTCAGGAAGTGACTGACAGATGAGACTTTGTCCAAGCAGGTTCTGTCTGAAATACCAGACTTGAGTTTCCCCCTCTGTGGGTATTAGCTAATCAGTCCTCCCTTCTTTCTGTAGGAAGGTGGTGCATGTCTCTCAGAACTTACCTGGTTTCCTCTGCACCAGGTGAACCAGGGAAAAGCTTTCTAAGCCTTATTCAGACCCATAGAGGCTGCGCTGTGTGTGACTTCAGAGACCTCAGGGAGTATAGGGGTGGGTGGGTGCTTGATGCTTCAGACTCATGTCATTGAAGGACATAACATAGTCTGGATTCACAGAGATTCACAACACAGAGCCATTGTCACTTACTAACAGCTCAGGACACCCAGAGCTAACAAGAAATTGCAGTCTCAGCCGGGCTTTAATCACAGCACACACACAGATCTCTGTGAATTCAAAGATGGCCTGATTTACAGAGTGAGTTTTAGGACAGCCCAAGATACACAAAGAAACCCTTTCTTGAAAAACAAAGCAAAACAGCAAAAGAAAGAAAGACAAGGAAAAAGAAAAAAATGGCAGTCTCTTTCCACTCTCTCCTCCATTGGCTCTTAAAGAGCTCTCAAGCTGAACTGGAGACCATGGTGTCACTCAAAACTGGGAAGCCAGAAACCTTAGGGGGGTCACAGGAGTCGGACTGACTGCAGCACTTGATGCCTCAACCCTGCTAATGGCTGTGATATAAGGCATGGTAAAATACGGGCTTTGGCAGAGCACTACTCCCCTTTCTCTATTATTATTGCTACACAACGAAAAGGACCGGGGGGGGGGTGATGATGTGCAGTCAGTGCTGGTATTGAAATCTCACTGACTCCTTCCGCACTCCTTGTCAATTCCCGACTTTGTCAAATCAACTATCGTGAATCTTTGATGTGGGTGGGCCCTTTAGGATCTCAGAGAAACAAGACAGACAGACCTGTTTCATCCCAGAAACCTCCCAGTTCCTGAGCCCTAGCCCTGGAAGTCTCAAAGCCATCACATCCAGAAATCTCTCTAGTCCCTGCTAGTGGTGAACTCACTTCGTCTTCCCCAGGACCACTAATTATTTCTCCATGTTTTCCTGTGAGATCTGAGGCCAGCTTTCTTCTTCCTCCCTCTGGCCTCTCCACGAACGATCTCCATTCTCTAGACAACATGTCTAGAACCGAGTCTTATAGGCACCGAGAGAGTGTGTCTTGAGGGCAGTTGGCGTTTCTAGGACACGAGTGACATCACAAAATTCCGAGAGCTCTCTGGGATACCGTGGAATTTCCAGAGAAGGGACTGCTGATGTCGTGAGGCACGGCCTTTACCTCCTTGCTGATATTTCTCCCCGAACTGACCGACCGACCGACCGACCGACCGACCAACCGGAACCTGAGGTTTCCTTTCCAGGAGTCTCTCCTCCGACACAGAGGGAGCCATTCAGGATTTCCTCCTTCCAAAACCAGAAATTTCCCTCTGCTTCATTAATATCTTCTCACTACTTCCTGAACCCATGGGGAGTTAGTTAGTTGAACACTCACTTTTTTCATGAATGACCCTTCCTCCCTCTCCTGAACATCTCATATTACTGATTCATACTCAGTAAAACAGTAATATGAGAAATTAGGCCAGGAGGACATGGAAGATGAGGGTTGAGTCTTCTGAAGTGAACAAGCACTTAGGGAAGGCTAAACTTAAGGGAATTTGACTCTGAGTGGCAAGACATGAATAGCTGCTGCCAAGGCACAGATACAGGCACCAACTGGGCCCTCGGCATCCTCCTGCATCATCAGAGCTGTGTGGGAAACTCAGCCCAAAGGAGGGGCCGTGTTCAAAGGGAGAGGGCATTTTCGAGGACAGCACTGTTTTCTTTTTCTTCTTTCTTTCTTTCTTTCTTTCTTTCTTTTTTTTTTTCGAGACAGGGTTGTTCTGTAGTTTTTTTTTTTTTTTTTGGAGCCTGTTCTGGAACTAGCTCTTGTAGACCAGGCTGGTCTTGAACTCACATGCTTTCTTTTTTTTTCTATTGGATATTTTTGACTTCTTTATCAAAGATCAGGTGTTCGAAGATGTGTGGATCGATATCCGGGTCTTCTATTCGGTTCCATTGGTCCTCCTGTCTGTTCTTATGCCAGGACCAGGCTGTTTTCAGAACTGTAGCTTACAGAGTGTTCTTGCAGGTGGGGCACAGAAGAGGTTAATTACGGTACCTTAGTTCTTCTGCTTTTCTAGCAGACCGGAGCCCAGCTGACAGGAATCCAGTAGAGATGGTGTCAAGGTTCACACTGACACTAACAGCTGTAACTTGAGCAGGATTTGTGATCCACATGAAATTTGCAATGAATTGCAGCAAATCTGTGACACTCTAACTTGCTCAGGCTCAGTATCTGAACATACAGATGTTTGCAATGATCACTGGCTTCAGGATTTTTTTTTTGTTGTTGTTGTTGTTGTTTTGTTTTTCCACGAGACAGGGTTTCCCTGTAGCTGAAGTTTAACGGCCTGGTGTTTTTGTGACTTACTGCTTCAAAGAACTTCTCCATTTCTTTATCCCTAAGGGAAAAGAAATATAATCACTAAATACATTTAAGTGTCTTTCAACCATTTTAGATCCCTCTGTTGAGAGTTCTCTGTTTAGGTCTGTACTCCATTTTTTAAAATTGGATTATTTGTTCTTTGGATGACCAATTTCTCGACTTCTTTGTGTATTTTGGAGATTAGTGAAGATCTTTTCCCATTCTGTAAGGCCGTCGTTTTGTCTTGTTGGCCATGTTCTTTGCTTTACAGAAGCTTTTCAGTTTCAGGAGGTCTCACTTATTAATTGTTTCTCTCAGTGTCTGTTTTTTTTTCTTTTTTTTTCTTTTTTCTTTCTTTTTTTTTCTTTTTTTTCTTTTTTTCTTTTTTTCTTTTTTTCTTCTTCTTCTTTTCTTTTTTTTTCTTTTTTTTCTCTCTTTAGTTTTTTTCTTTGTTCTTTTTTTTTGTTTTGTTTTTCTTTTTTTTTTCTTTTTTCTTTTTTTTCTTTTTCTCTCAGTGTCTGTGCTACTGGGGTTCTATTTAGCAAGCGTTCTCCTGTGCCAATGTGTTCAAGTGCATTTGATATTTTTATTTTTATATTCTTTTATTGTGGATGAAGTCAATTATTTGAACTCTCAAATATTTTTATTGTTATTATCTCTCTATTTGTTTGCTTATTTGTGGTTGTTCACCAACTTGACTATCTAGAGGAAGTAAAAGTCGTAACAAGGTTTCCGTAGGTGAACCTGCGGAAGGATCATTAACGTGAGAGAGCAGCGGCGGCGGCTCTGCCCGCCCGCTCGCCTGCCTCGCCCGAGTTCTCGCCGGGAGGCGCGCTCCCCGGGTCGCACGTGTGTTGTGCTCACGGAAGTGTGCGTGCGCACGGGCGCGTGTGCCGGTCGTGAGAGAGAGGTCGAGAGAGGGGGAAGGGGGACGGGCGCCGGCTCGCCCGCCCTCCTCGCCCCGGCCGAGGACCCGTGTCTGGCTCTGCCGCTGGCGGCTCACGGCTGACGGCGGCTCTCTTCCCGCTCTCGCTCTCCTCCGTCCACTCCCGCTGCTTGCCTCACCGCACCGCAGCGGCCCGCGGGTGTGTCCCCTCTTTCCCGGGCGCGCGCCTTTCCCTCTCCATCCCTCTTCCCGGGGGAGGATGGGCGAGGGTCTGGCGGCGCCCCGGGCCCCCTCTCGCCGCCGACCTCCGCTCGCGCGCCGTGGCGCCGCGGCGCGCCTGTCGGGGAGGCGGCGGAGGTTGGGCGCACTTTTTTTTCCCCCCTCTCCACCTCCTTCTCCAAAGGACCGGGGTAGACCAGTAGTCCCTCCCACCGGGCGGGAGGCCATTTTTTTCCCCCGGGGATGCGGCGGGTCGACCAGATGTCCCGCTGGACTCTTTTTTTTTTTTTTTTAATGTATAATATATATTATATCTTCCTAGACCTGACGGGTCGACCAGTTGTCTCTGTGCACTTCCTTTTTTTTGACGGACTGGAAGCGGGTCGACCAGTTGTCCGATTAAATATTTGGCCTTAAAATGCTAAGTACCGGGGTCGACCAGTTGGCCTTGTGAACTTGGGTCGACCAGTTGTCTTTTTCCATGTCTTGATTGAATGATGTCATTCTTCAATGTGTTGGTGGTTAGTTTATCTCTTTTGTTCTCTATGCCAACACGCCCCACTCACCAAACACTTTTTTTTTAATTTATTTATTTACTTATTTTTATTTTACTTTTTTATTATTTATTTATTTATACATACATACATACATCCTGTCTATCTGTCCAGATGGGGCAGGGGTAGAAGGGGCTAGCTATGAGAGGAAGGTGCTCGGTGGGCATCCAGTTGTAAATAAGGCTGGGAATAAAGAGCTGAATATTAATTCATTTGAGTAATATTAAAACTGTTCAAGTAGAAAACAATTGCTTTCTTTTTCTGTTTGCCCAGAGATCTGACTGACTGCAACTTGGAAAGAAGACGGCCCTGCTGGACAGAGACCTCCCTCCTGCTTTGGGTGGGTCGACCAGTTTACATGTTTATTTCCACATTTTGTCTTTTATGGATTGAATGGATGTGTCTCTCTCTTTTTTTTTTTTTTTTTTTTTTTGGTTTTTCGAGACAGGGTTTCTCTGTGGCTTTGGAGCCTGTCCTGGAACTAGCACTGTAGACCAGGCTGGTCTCGAACTCACAGAGATCCGCCTACCTCTGCCTCCCGAGTACTGGGATTAAAGGCGTGCGCCACCATCGCCCGGCTCTCATTTTTTTTTTCATGATTGCTTGCTTGCTTGCTTGCTTACTTACTTACTTACTTACTATCTGTTCAGCCCATCTCATTTACTTACTTCTTTAAAAAAAATGACCCACCTAGTTATTTACTTACTTACTTACTTACTTACTTGTTCATTCATTCCTTCACTTCCTTATCTTCTTTCATATATCTGTTTATTTATCTGCTGATTTAGCGTGACTCATTTACTTATTGAATGTTTCAATTATTATTTAGTTTTATTCATTTATTCATTCTTTATGTCTATTTTTATGTATGTATTTACTTACTTTCTTAATTTTTTTTTTACTTTTTAAAATTTACTTAATTTTTTTCTTTCTTTGGGAATGTAGATTCTTTCTTCCTTTCTTCCTTTCTTTCCTTCTTTCTGTCTCCTGACTGTCACTGGCTAAGAAAATGGTGGCCTCCATGTCACTGGTCAGCATAGCAGCTCCTAAAATGGAATTTGATGAAGGGATACATAGATAGATAGATAGATAGATAGATAGATAGATAGATAGATAGATAGATAGATAGATGGGATGCGCACACGCTCACACACACACACACACACACACACACATATGCACGCACGTGCATGACATGTACAGATGGGGGGCGATTCCAATGTTTTCAGAGGAAGGTGCTCGCTGGTAATAATAAATGTGCTGGTAAATAAGGCTGGAAATAGCTGAATATTAAATCATTAAAACTCTTCAAATAAATAAAAAGCAATTCCATTTCTCTCTCTCTCTCTTTCTCACCATATACCAGCACATCTGAACTGACTGCAACATACAAAAGAAGAAGAAACACGGAAAGAAGACATCCCTGCTGGACAGGATCTGAGATGAGAATAAATTCATCGAATGGCTGCCAACAGCATTTCATTGAGAAGAGATTCCACATTTTATGCTGTACAGTTACTTAGTTAGATAGATAGATAAAGAGAGGCCTGTGAACTGGGGTGGGCTGTGGCTTCTCACGTCACCTCAGGTCAGGGAGGGGCTGAGGAGTGTCCCATTGGCCTTGACAATAGGCAGGAGTCAGAGGTTAATGTCAGGGCAGGGCCTGAGAGTTCCTCAAAGGGAATGAATGGAGACCCTTGCTTACCTAAGAAATGCCTGACCTTGGAAAAGGACTTGTGGAAAGCGGGCCCTTGAAACTGTGGTTTCACGTCTTACTAGAAAGCTCCCTCTTGGAAGGGAAAGTCATCGTGATATCTTACTCTTTTCCCAAGGATACCCTACCTACCCTTCTGATCATTCTTACTGAATTAAGTCTTCCACTGCAAATAAATAAATAAATAAATAATAAATGAAGTGGGTGAGTGAGTGAGTGAGTGAGTAAGTAAGTAAGTAAGTAAGTAAACAAGCAAATACGTGGATGGACAAATAAATACAAAGTTTGCTGTTGTTGACTGACTTTTGATTTCATAATGAATCTCTCTCTCTCTCTCACACACACACACACACACACACACACACACTAAATATACAATAAAAGGAAGCATAACACCTTTACTCAGGGGGCAGAGTGAACTCTGAAAGTTTTCCAGGCGGGGGGGGGGGGAGAGACAGAATATAAGAACAAAATGAGAAACAAGGAAAAATAGTGTTGGCTGGCTGGCCGGCTTTCAGTTCCCTGACAGAAATGAGCACATTGTGGAGGAAACACAAAGTTGTTACACTATGTGGGTGTGATGAGGAGAGATTGTGAGTGAGTGTCCTGTCAGAACAAAGTTAGTCCCATAGTTGATGAAATTCATTATCCCAAAACTTCAGCAGAATATATCCCAAGTTTGCAAATGTGTGATCAGCTTGTGACAGGTTGGGCTGGAGATGCTGAGAACTGGGGAGCCCTCAATGCAAGAGCAGACACTCATTCCCATGAAGAGGGAGAGAGGGAGGGAGGGAGGGAGGGAGGGATCATTCATTCCTATACTCAAGTTTAAAGAAAGATGAGTGGCTATCTATGGAGAGACCACTCACAGATATGAAAAATCATTTCCTAAAAATCAAATTTCTCAGTCAGTATGCAACTGCTATGGTGCTTCTCCTAGATAGAGCAAAACACACAAACAAACTGATTCCTTGATCTAGAGCCACAGTGCACATGCTGTGGAAAAGGGGACATGGCCAACTTGAATCACAATATTCATCAGAGCATGAAAAGAGCGTAAAAAGGACACAGAGGAGAGATAATTGTGGTCCTCCCTCCCTCCCTCCCTCCCTCCCTCCTTCCCTCAGGAAGTGACTGACAGATGAGACTTTGTCCAAGCAGGTTCTGTCTGAAATACCAGACTTGAGTTTCCCCCTCTGTGGGTATTAGCTAATCAGTCCTCCCTTCTTTCTGTAGGAAGGTGGTGCATGTCTCTCAGAACTTACCTGGTTTCCTCTGCACCAGGTGAACCAGGGAAAAGCTTTCTAAGCCTTATTCAGACCCATAGAGGCTGCGCTGTGTGTGACTTCAGAGACCTCAGGGAGTATAGGGGTGGGTGGGTGCTTGATGCTTCAGACTCATGTCATTGAAGGACATAACATAGTCTGGATTCACAGAGATTCACAACACAGAGCCATTGTCACTTACTAACAGCTCAGGACACCCAGAGCTAACAAGAAATTGCAGTCTCAGCCGGGCTTTAATCACAGCACACACACAGATCTCTGTGAATTCAAAGATGGCCTGATTTACAGAGTGAGTTTTAGGACAGCCCAAGATACACAAAGAAACCCTTTCTTGAAAAACAAAGCAAAACAGCAAAAGAAAGAAAGACAAGGAAAAAGAAAAAAATGGCAGTCTCTTTCCACTCTCTCCTCCATTGGCTCTTAAAGAGCTCTCAAGCTGAACTGGAGACCATGGTGTCACTCAAAACTGGGAAGCCAGAAACCTTAGGGGGGTCACAGGAGTCGGACTGACTGCAGCACTTGATGCCTCAACCCTGCTAATGGCTGTGATATAAGGCATGGTAAAATACGGGCTTTGGCAGAGCACTACTCCCCTTTCTCTATTATTATTGCTACACAACGAAAAGGACCGGGGGGTGGGTGATGATGTGCAGTCAGTGCTGGTATTGAAATCTCACTGACTCCTTCCGCACTCCTTGTCAATTCCCGACTTTGTCAAATCAACTATCGTGAATCTTTGATGTGGGTTGGCCCTTTAGGAACTCAGAGAAACAAGACAGACAGACCTGTTTCATCCCAGAAACCTCCCAGTTCCTGAGCCCTAGCCCTGGAAGTCTCAAAGCCATCACATCCAGAAATCTCTCTAGTCCCTGCTAGTGGTGAACTCACTTCGTCTTCCCCAGGACCACTAATTATTTCTCCATGTTTTCCTGTGAGATCTGAGGCCAGCTTTCTTCTTCCTCCCTCTGGCCTCTCCACGAACGATCTCCATTCTCTAGACAACATGTCTAGAACCGAGTCTTATAGGCACCGAGAGAGTGTGTCTTGAGGGCAGTTGGCGTTTCTAGGACACGAGTGACATCACAAAATTCCGAGAGCTCTCTGGGATACCGTGGAATTTCCAGAGAAGGGACTGCTGATGTCGTGAGGCACGGCCTTTACCTCCTTGCTGATATTTCTCCCCGAACTGACCGACCGACCGACCGACCGACCGACCAACCGGAACCTGAGGTTTCCTTTCCAGGAGTCTCTCCTCCGACACAGAGGGAGCCATTCAGGATTTCCTCCTTCCAAAACCAGAAATTTCTCTCTGCTTCATTAATATCTTCTCACTACTTCCTGAACCCATGGGGAGTTAGTTAGTTGAACACTCACTTTTTTCATGAATGACCCTTCCTCCCTCTCCTGAACATCTCATATTACTGATTCATACTCAGTAAAACAGTAATATGAGAAATTAGGCCAGGAGGACATGGAAGATGAGGGTTGAGTCTTCTGAAGTGAACAAGCACTTAGGGAAGGCTAAACTTAAGGGAATTTGACTCTGAGTGGCAAGACATGAATAGCTGCTGCCAAGGCACAGATACAGGCACCAACTGGGCCCTCGGCATCCTCCTGCATCATCAGAGCTGTGTGGGAAACTCAGCCCAAAGGAGGGGCCGTGTTCAAAGGGAGAGGGCATTTTCGAGGACAGCACTGTTTTCTTTTTCTTCTTTCTTTCTTTCTTTCTTTCTTTCTTTCTTTCTTTCTTTCTTTCTTTTTTTTTCGAGACAGGGCTGTTCTGTAGTTTTTTTTTTTTTTTTTGGAGCCTGTCCTGGAACTAGCTCTTGTAGACCAGGCTGGTCTTGAACTCACATGCTTTCTTTTTTTTTCTATTGGATATTTTTGACTTTTTTATCAAAGATCAGGTGTTCGAAGATGTGTGGATCGATATCCGGGTCTTCTATTCGGTTCCATTGGTCCTCCTGTCTGTTCTTATGCCAGGACCAGGCTGTTTTCAGAACTGTAGCTTACAGAGTGTTCTTGCAGGTGGGGCACAGAAGAGGTTAATTACGGTACCTTAGTTCTTCTGCTTTTCTAGCAGACCGGAGCCCAGCTGACAATAATCCAGTAGAGATGGTGTCAAGGTTCACACTGACACTAACAGCTGTAACTTGAGCAGGATTTGTGATCCACATGAAATTTGCAATGAATTGCAGCAAATCTGTGACACTCTAACTTGCTCAGGCTCAGTATCTGAACATACAGATGTTTGCAATGATCACTGGCTTCAGGATTTTTTTTTGTTGTTGTTGTTGTTGTTTTGTTTTTCCACGAGACAGGGTTTCCCTGTAGCTGAAGTTTAACGGCCTGGTGTTTTTGTGACTTACTGCTTCAAAGAACTTCTCCATTTCTTTATCCCTAAGGGAAAAGAAATATAATCACTAAATACATTTAAGTGTCTTTCAACCATTTTAGATCCCTCTGTTGAGAGTTCTCTGTTTAGGTCTGTACTCCATTTTTTAAAATTGGATTATTTGTTCTTTGGATGACCAATTTCTCGACTTCTTTGTGTATTTTGGAGATTAGTGAAGATCTTTTCCCATTTTGTAAGGCCGTCGTTTTGTCTTGTTGGCCATGTTCTTTGCTTTACAGAAGCTTTTCAGTTTCAGGAGGTCTCACTTATTAATTGTTTCTCTCAGTGTCTGTTTTTTTTTCTTTTTTTTTCTTTTTTCTTTCTTTTTTTTTTCTTTTTTTTCTTTTTTTCTTTTTTTCTTTTTTTTCTTCTTCTTTTCTTTTTTTTCTTTTTTTTCTCTCTTTAGTTTTTTTCTTTGTTCTTTTTTTTGGTTTTGTTTTTATTTTTTTTTTCTTTTTTCTTTTTTTTTCTTTTTCTCTCAGTGTCTGTGCTACTGGGGTTCTATTTAGCAAGCGTTCTCCTGTGCCAATGTGTTCAAGTGCATTTGATATTTTTATTTTTATATTCTTTTATTGTGGATGAAGTCAATTATTTGAACTCTCAAATATTTTTATTGTTATTATCTCTCTATTTGTTTGCTTATTTGTGGTTGTTCACCAACTTGACTATCTAGAGGAAGTAAAAGTCGTAACAAGGTTTCCGTAGGTGAACCTGCGGAAGGATCATTAACGTGAGAGAGCAGCGGCGGCGGCTCTGCCCGCCCGCTCGCCTGCCTCGCCCGAGTTCTCGCCGGGAGGCGCGCTCCCCGGGTCGCACGTGTGTTGTGCACACGGAAGTGTGCGTGCGCACGGGCGCGCGTGGCGGTCGTGAGAGAGAGGTCGAGAGAGGGGGAAGGGGGACGGGCGCCGGCTCGCCCGCCCTCCTCGCCCCGTCCGAGGACCCGTGTCTGGCTCTGCCGCTGGCGGCTCACGGCGGACGGCGGCTCTCTTCCCGCTCTCGCTCTCCTCCGTCCACTCCCGCTGCTTGCCTCACCGCACCGCAGCGGCCCGCGGGTGTGTCCCCTCTTTCCCGGGCGCGCGCCTTTCCCTCTCCATCCCTCTTCCCGGGGGAGGATGGGCGAGGGTCTGGCGGCGCCCCGGGCCCACTCTCGCCGCCGACCTCCGCTCGCGCGCCGTGGCGCCGCGGCGCGCCTGTCGGGGAGGCGGCGGAGGTTGGGCGCACTTTTTTTTCCCCCCTCTCCACCTCCTTCTCCAAAGGACCGGGGTAGACCAGTAGTCCCTCCCACCGGGCGGGAGGCCATTTTTTTCCCCCGCGGATGCGGCGGGTCGACCAGATGTCCCGCTGGACTCTTTTTTTTTTTTTTTTTTTTAATGTATAATATATATTATATCTTCCTAGACCTGACGGGTCGACCAGTTGTCTCTGTGCACTTCCTTTTTTTTGACGGACTGGAAGCGGGTCGACCAGTTGTCCGATTAAATATTTGGCCTTAAAATGCTAAGTACCGGGGTCGACCAGTTGGCCTTGTGAACTTGGGTCGACCAGTTGTCTTTTTCCATGTCTTGATTGACTGATGTCATTCTTCAATGTGTTGGTGGTTAGTTTATCTCTTTTGTTCTCTATGCCAACACGCCCCACTCACCAAACACTTTTTTTTTAATTTATTTATTTACTTATTTTTATTTTACTTTTTTATTATTTATTTATTTATACATACATACATACATCCTGTCTATCTGTCCAGATGGGGCAGGGGTAGAAGGGGCTAGCTATGAGAGGAAGGTGCTCGGTGGGCATCCAGTTGTAAATAAGGCTGGGAATAAATAGCTGAATATTAATTCATTTGAGTAATATTAAAACTGTTCAAGTAGAAAACAATTGCTTTCTTTTTCTGTTTGCCCAGAGATCTGACTGACTGCAACTTGGAAAGAAGACGGCCCTGCTGGACAGAGACCTCCCTCCTGCTTTGGGTGGGTCGACCAGTTTACATGTTTATTTCCACGTTTTGTCTTTTATGGATTGAATGGATGTGTCTCTCTCTTTTTTTTTTTTTTTTTTGGTTTTTGGAGACAGGGTTTCTCTGTGGCTTTGGAGCCTGTCCTGGAACTAGCACTGTAGACCAGGCTGGTCTCGAACTCACAGAGATCCGCCTACCTCTGCCTCCCGAGTACTGGGATTAAAGGCGTGCGCCACCATCGTCCGGCTCTCATTTTTTTTTTCACGATTGCTTGCTTGCTTGCTTGCTTACTTACTTACTTACTTACTATCTGTTCAGCCCATCTCATTTACTTACTTCTTTAAAAAAAATGACCCACCTAGTTATTTACTTACTTACTTACTTACTTACTTGTTCATTCATTCCTTCACTTCCTTATCTTCTTTCATATATCTGTTTATTTATCTGCTGATTTAGCGTGACTCATTTACTTATTGAATGTTTCAATTATTATTTAGTTTTATTCATTTATTCATTCTTTATGTCTATTTTTATGTATGTATTTACTTACTTTCTTAATTTTTTTTTTACTTTTTAAAATTTACTTAATTTTTTTCTTTCTTTGGGAATGTAGATTCTTTCTTCCTTTCTTCCTTTCTTTCCTTCTTTCTGTCTCCTGACTGTCACTGGCTAAGAAAATGGTGGCCTCCATGTCACTGGTCAGCATAGCAGCTCCTAAAATGGAATTTGATGAAGGGATACATAGATAGATAGATAGATAGATAGATAGATAGATAGATAGATAGATAGATAGATGGGATGCGCACACGCTCACACACACACACACACACACACACACATATGCACGCACGTGCATGACATGTACAGATGGGGGGCGATTCCAATGTTTTCAGAGGAAGGTGCTCGCTGGTAATAATAAATGTGCTGGTAAATAAGGCTGGAAATAGCTGAATATTAAATCATTAAAACTCTTCAAATAAATAAAAAGCAATTCCATTTCTCTCTCTCTCTCTTTCTCACCATATACCAGCACATCTGAACTGACTGCAACATACAAAAGAAGAAGAAACACGGAAAGAAGACATCCCTGCTGGACAGGATCTGAGATGAGAATAAATTCATCGAATGGCTGCCAACAGCATTTCATTGAGAAGAGATTCCACATTTTATGCTGTACAGTTACTTAGTTAGATAGATAGATAAAGAGAGGCCTGTGAACTGGGGTGGGCTGTGGCTTCTCACGTCACCTCAGGTCAGGGAGGGGCTGAGGAGTGTCCCATTGGCCTTGACAATAGGCAGGAGTCAGAGGTTAATGTCAGGGCAGGGCCTGAGAGTTCCTCAAAGGGAATGAATGGAGACCCTTGCTTACCTAAGAAATGCCTGACCTTGGAAAAGGACTTGTGGAAAGCGGGCCCTTGAAACTGTGGTTTCACGTCTTACTAGAAAGCTCCCTCTTGGAAGGGAAAGTCATCGTGATATCTTACTCTTTTCCCAAGGATACCCTACCTACCATTCTGATCATTCTTACTGAATTAAGTCTTCCACTGCAAATAAATAAATAAATAAATAATAAATGAAGTGGGTGAGTGAGTGAGTGAGTGAGTGAGTAAGTAAGTAAGTAAGTAAGTAAACAAGCAAATACGTGGATGGACAAATAAATACAAAGTTTGCTGTTGTTGACTGACTTTTGATTTCATAATGAATCTCTCTCTCTCTCTCTCTCTCTCTCTCTCTCACACACACACACACACACGCACACTAAATATACAATAAAAGGAAGCATAACACCTTTACTCAGGGGGCAGAGTGAACTCTGAAAGTTTTCCAGGCGGGGGGGGGGGGAGAGACAGAATATAAGAACAAAATGAGAAACAAGGAAAAATAGTGTTGGCTGGCTGGCCGGCTTTCAGTTCCCTGACAGAAATGAGCACATTGTGGAGGAAACACAAAGTTGTTACACTATGTGGGTGTGATGAGGAGAGATTGTGAGTGAGTGTCCTGTCAGAACAAAGTTAGTCCCATAGTTGATGAAATTCATTATCCCAAAACTTCAGCAGAATATATCCCAAGTTTGCAAATGTGTGATCAGCTTGTGACAGGTTGGGCTGGAGATGCTGAGAACTGGGGAGCCCTCGATGCAAGAGCAGACACTCATTCCCATGAAGAGGGAGAGAGGGAGGGAGGGAGGGAGGGAGGGATCATTCATTCCTATACTCAAGTTTAAAGAAAGATGAGTGGCTATCTATGGAGAGACCACTCACAGATATGAAAAATCATTTCCTAAAAATCAAATTTCTCAGTCAGTATGCAACTGCTATGGTGCTTCTCCTAGATAGAGCAAAACACACAAATAAACTGATTCCTTGATCTAGAGCCACAGTGCACATGCTGTGGAAAAGGGGACATGGCCAACTTGAATCACAATATTCATCAGAGCATGAAAAGAGCGTAAAAAGGACACAGAGGAGAGATAATTGTGGTCCTTCCTTCCTCCCTCCCTCCCTCCCTCCCTCCCTCCCTCCCTCCCTCCCTCCTTCCCTCAGGAAGTGACTGACAGATGAGACTTTGTCCAAGCAGGTTCTGTCTGAAATACCAGACTTGAGTTTCCCCCTCTGTGGGTATTAGCTAATCAGTCCTCCCTTCTTTCTGTAGGAAGGTGGTGCATGTCTCTCAGAACTTACCTGGTTTCCTCTGCACCAGGTGAACCAGGGAAAAGCTTTCTAAGCCTTATTCAGACCCATAGAGGCTGCGCTGTGTGTGACTTCAGAGACCTCAGGGAGTATAGGGGTGGGTGGGTGCTTGATGCTTCAGACTCATGTCATTGAAGGACATAACATAGTCTGGATTCACAGAGATTCACAACACAGAGCCATTGTCACTTACTAACAGCTCAGGACACCCAGAGCTAACAAGAAATTGCAGTCTCAGCCGGGCTTTAATCACAGCACACACACAGATCTCTGTGAATTCAAAGATGGCCTGATTTACAGAGTGAGTTTTAGGACAGCCCAAGATACACAAAGAAACCCTTTCTTGAAAAACAAAGCAAAACAGCAAAAGAAAGAAAGACAAGGAAAAAGAAAAAAATGGCAGTCTCTTTCCACTCTCTCCTCCATTGGCTCTTAAAGAGCTCTCAAGCTGAACTGGAGACCATGGTGTCACTCAAAACTGGGAAGCCAGAAACCTTAGGGGGGTCACAGGAGTCGGACTGACTGCAGCACTTGATGCCTCAACCCTGCTAATGGCTGTGATATAAGGCATGGTAAAATACGGGCTTTGGCAGAGCACTACTCCCCTTTCTCTATTATTATTGCTACACAACGAAAAGGACCGGGGGGGGGTGATGATGTGCAGTCAGTGCTGGTATTGAAATCTCACTGACTCCTTCCGCACTCCTTGTCAATTCCCGACTTTGTCAAATCAACTATCGTGAATCTTTGATGTGGATTGGCCCTTTAGGAACTCAGAGAAACAAGACAGACAGACCTGTTTCATCCCAGAAACCTCCCAGTTCCTGAGCCCTAGCCCTGGAAGTCTCAAAGCCATCACATCCAGAAATCTCTCTAGTCCCTGCTAGTGGTGAACTCACTTCGTCTTCCCCAGGACCACTAATTATTTCTCCATGTTTTCCTGTGAGATCTGAGGCCAGCTTTCTTCTTCCTCCCTCTGGCCTCTCCACGAACGATCTCCATTCTCTAGACAACATGTCTAGAACCGAGTCTTATAGGCACCGAGAGAGTGTGTCTTGAGGGCAGTTGGCGTTTCTAGGACACGAGTGACATCACAAAATTCCGAGAGCTCTCTGGGATACCGTGGAATTTCCAGAGAAGGGACTGCTGATGTCGTGAGGCACGGCCTTTACCTCCTTGCTGATATTTCTCCCCGAACTGACCGACCGACCGACCGACCGACCGACCGACCAACCGGAACCTGAGGTTTCCTTTCCAGGAGTCTCTCCTCCGACACAGAGGGAGCCATTCAGGATTTCCTCCTTCCAAAACCAGAAATTTCTCTCTGCTTCATTAATATCTTCTCACTACTTCCTGAACCCATGGGGAGTTAGTTAGTTGAACACTCACTTTTTTCATGAATGACCCTTCCTCCCTCTCCTGAACATCTCATATTACTGATTCATACTCAGTAAAACAGTAATATGAGAAATTAGGCCAGGAGGACATGGAAGATGAGGGTTGAGTCTTCTGAAGTGAACAAGCACTTAGGGAAGGCTAAACTTAAGGGAATTTGACTCTGAGTGGCAAGACATGAATAGCTGCTGCCAAGGCACAGATACAGGCACCAACTGGGCCCTCGGCATCCTCCTGCATCATCAGAGCTGTGTGGGAAACTCAGCCCAAAGGAGGGGCCATGTTCAAAGGGAGAGGGCATTTTCGAGGACAGCGCTGTTTTCTTTTTCTTCTTTCTTTCTTTCTTTCTTTCTTTCTTTCTTTCTTTCTTTCTTTCTTTCTTTCTTTCTTTCTTTTTTTTTTTTCGAGACAGGGTTGTTCTGTAGTTTTTTTTTTTTTTTGGAGCCTGTCCTGGAACTAGCTCTTGTAGACCAGGCTGGTCTTGAACTCACATGCTTTCTTTTTTTTTCTATTGGATATTTTTGACTTCTTTATCAAAGATCAGGTGTTCGAAGATGTGTGGATCGATATCCGGGTCTTCTATTCGGTTCCATTGGTCCTCCTGTCTGTTCTTATGCCAGGACCAGGCTGTTTTCAGAACTGTAGCTTACAGAGTGTTCTTGCAGGTGGGGCACAGAAGAGGTTAATTACGGTACCTTAGTTCTTCTGCTTTTCTAGCAGACCGGAGCCCAGCTGACAGGAATCCAGTAGAGATGGTGTCAAGGTTCACACTGACACTAACAGCTGTAACTTGAGCAGGATTTGTGATCCACATGAAATTTGCAATGAATTGCAGCAAATCTGTGACACTCTAACTTGCTCAGGCTCAGTATCTGAACATACAGATGTTTGCAATGATCACTGGCTTCAGGATTTTTTTTTTGTTGTTGTTGTTGTTGTTTTGTTTTTCCACGAGACAGGGTTTCCCTGTAGCTGAAGTTTAACGGCCTGGTGTTTTTGTGACTTACTGCTTCAAAGAACTTCTCCATTTCTTTATCCCTAAGGGAAAAGAAATATAATCACTAAATACATTTAAGTGTCTTTCAACCATTTTAGATCCCTCTGTTGAGAGTTCTCTGTTTAGGTCTGTACTCCATTTTTTAAAATTGGATTATTTGTTCTTTGGATGACCAATTTCTCGACTTCTTTGTGTATTTTGGAGATTAGTGAAGATCTTTTCCCATTCTGTAAGGCCGTCGTTTTGTCTTGTTGGCCATGTTCTTTGCTTTACAGAAGCTTTTCAGTTTCAGGAGGTCTCACTTATTAATTGTTTCTCTCAGTGTCTGTTTTTTTTTCTTTTTTTTTCTTTTTTCTTTCTTTTTTTTTTCTTTTTTTTCTTTTTTTCTTTTTTTCTTTTTTTTCTTCTTCTTCTTTTCTTTTTTTTCTTTTTTTTCTCTCTTTAGTTTTTTTCTTTGTTCTTTTTTTTTGTTTTGTTTTTCTTTTTTTTTCTTTTTTCTTTTTTTTCTTTTTCTCTCAGTGTCTGTGCTACTGGGGTTCTATTTAGCAAGCGTTCTCCTGTGCCAATGTGTTCAAGTGCATTTGATATTTTTATTTTTATATTCTTTTATTGTGGATGAAGTCAATTATTTGAACTCTCAAATATTTTTATTGTTATTATCTCTCTATTTGTTTGCTTATTTGTGGTTGTTCACCAACTTGACTATCTAGAGGAAGTAAAAGTCGTAACAAGGTTTCCGTAGGTGAACCTGCGGAAGGATCATTAACGTGAGAGAGCAGCGGCGGCGGCTCTGCCCGCCCGCTCGCCTGCCTCGCCCGAGTTCTCGCCGGGAGGCGCGCTCCCCGGGTCGCACGTGTGTTGTGCGCACGGAAGTGTGCGTGCGCACGGGCGCGCGTGGCGGTCGTGAGAGAGAGGTCGAGAGAGGGGGAAGGGGGACGGGCGCCGGCTCGCCCGCCCTCCTCGCCCCGTCCGAGGACCCGTGTCTGGCTCTGCCGCTGGCGGCTCACGGCTGACGGCGGCTCTCTTCCCGCTCTCGCTCTCCTCCGTCCACTCCCGCTGCTTGCCTCACCGCACCGCAGCGGCCCGCGGGTGTGTCCCCTCTTTCCCGGGCGCGCGCCTTTCCCTCTCCATCCCTCTTCCCGGGGGAGGATGGGCGAGGGTCTGGCGGCGCCCCGGGCCCCCTCTCGCCGCCGACCTCCGCTCGCGCGCCGTGGCGCCGCGGCGCGCCTGTCGGGGAGGCGGCGGAGGTTGGGCGCACTTTTTTTTCCCCCCTCTCCACCTCCTTCTCCAAAGTACCGGGGTAGACCAGTAGTCCCTCCCACCGGGCGGGAGGCCATTTTTTTCCCCCGGGGATGCGGCGGGTCGACCAGATGTCCCGCTGGACTCTTTTTTTTTTTTTTTTTTTTTTTTTTTAATGTATAATATATATTATATCTTCCTAGACCTGACGGGTCGACCAGTTGTCTCTGTGCACTTCCTTTTTTTTGACGGACTGGAAGCGGGTCGACCAGTTGTCCGATTAAATATTTGGCCTTAAAATGCTAAGTACCGGGGTCGACCAGTTGGCCTTGTGAACTTGGGTCGACCAGTTGTCTTTTTCCATGTCTTGATTGACTGATGTCATTCTTCAATGTGTTGGTGGTTAGTTTATCTCTTTTGTTCTCTATGCCAACACGCCCCACTCACCAAACACTTTTTTTTTAATTTATTTATTTACTTATTTTTATTTTACTTTTTTATTATTTATTTATTTATACATACATACATACATCCTGTCTATCTGTCCAGATGGGGCAGGGGTAGAAGGGGCTAGCTATGAGAGGAAGGTGCTCGGTGGGCATCCAGTTGTAAATAAGGCTGGGAATAAATAGCTGAATATTAATTCATTTGAGTAATATTAAAACTGTTCAAGTAGAAAACAATTGCTTTCTTTTTCTGTTTGCCCAGAGATCTGACTGACTGCAACTTGGAAAGAAGACGGCCCTGCTGGACAGAGACCTCCCTCCTGCTTTGGGTGGGTCGACCAGTTTACATGTTTATTTCCACGTTTTGTCTTTTATGGATTGAATGGATGTGTCTCTCTCTTTTTTTTTTTTTTTTGGTTTTTGGAGACAGGGTTTCTCTGTGGCTTTGGAGCCTGTCCTGGAACTAGCACTGTAGACCAGGCTGGTCTCGAACTCACAGAGATCCGCCTACCTCTGCCTCCCGAGTACTGGGATTAAAGGCGTGCGCCACCATCGTCCGGCTCTCATTTTTTTTTCACGATTGCTTGCTTGCTTGCTTGCTTACTTACTTACTTACTTACTATCTGTTCAGCCCATCTCATTTACTTACTTCTTTAAAAAAAATGACCCACCTAGTTATTTACTTACTTACTTACTTACTTACTTGTTCATTCATTCCTTCACTTCCTTATCTTCTTTCATATATCTGTTTATTTATCTGCTGATTTAGCGTGACTCATTTACTTATTGAATGTTTCAATTATTATTTAGTTTTATTCATTTATTCATTCTTTATGTCTATTTTTATGTATGTATTTACTTACTTTCTTAATTTTTTTTTTACTTTTTATTTTTTTTTTTTTTTTTTTTTAGTTTTTTCGAGACAGGGTTTCTCTGTAGCTTTGGAGCCTGTCCTGGCACTAGCTCTTGTAGACCAGGCTGGCCTCGAACTCACAGAGATCCACCTGTCTCTGCCTCCCGAGTGCTGGGATTAAAGGCGTGCGCCACCACCGCCCGGCTTTTTTTTTTACTTTTTAAAATTTACTTAATTTTTTTCTTTCTTTGGGAATGTAGATTCTTTCTTCCTTTCTTCCTTTCTTTCCTTCTTTCTGTCTCCTGACTGTCACTGGCTAAGAAAATGGTGGCCTCCATGTCACTGGTCAGCATAACAGCTCCTAAAATGGAATTTGATGAAGGGATACATAGATAGATAGATAGATAGATAGATAGATAGATAGATAGATAGATAGATAGATAGATAGATGGGATGCGCACACGCTCACACACACACACACACACACACACATATGCACGCACGTGCATGACATGTACAGATGGGGGGCGATTCCAATGTTTTCAGAGGAAGGTGCTCGCTGGTAATAATAAATGTGCTGGTAAATAAGGCTGGAAATAGCTGAATATTAAATCATTAAAACTCTTCAAATAAATAAAAAGCAATTCCATTTCTCTCTCTCTCTCTTTCTCACCATATACCAGCACATCTGAACTGACTGCAACATACAAAAGAAGAAGAAACACGGAAAGAAGACATCCCTGCTGGACAGGATCTGAGATGAGAATAAATTCATCGAATGGCTGCCAACAGCATTTCATTGAGAAGAGATTCCACATTTTATGCTGTACAGTTACTTAGTTAGATAGATAGATAAAGAGAGGCCTGTGAACTGGGGTGGGCTGTGGCTTCTCAGGTCACCTCAGGTCAGGGAGGGGCTGAGGAGTGTCCCATTGGCCTTGACAATAGGCAGGAGTCAGAGGTTAATGTCAGGGCAGGGCCTGAGAGTTCCTCAAAGGGAATGAATGGAGACCCTTGCTTACCTAAGAAATGCCTGACCTTGGAAAAGGACTTGTGGAAAGCGGGCCCTTGAAACTGTGGTTTCACGTCTTACTAGAAAGCTCCCTCTTGGAAGGGAAAGTCATCGTGATATCTTACTCTTTTCCCAAGGATACCCTACCTACCCTTCTGATCATTCTTACTGAATTAAGTCTTCCACTGCAAATAAATAAATAAATAAATAATAAATGAAGTGGGTGAGTGAGTGAGTGAGTGAGTAAGTAAGTAAGTAAGTAAGTAAACAAGCAAATACGTGGATGGACAAATAAATACAAAGTTTGCTGTTGTTGACTGACTTTTGATTTCATAATGAATCTCTCTCTCTCTCTCTCTCTCTCTCACACACACACACACACACACACACACTAAATATACAATAAAAGGAAGCATAACACCTTTACTCAGGGGGCAGAGTGAACTCTGAAAGTTTTCCAGGCGGGGGGGGGGGGAGAGACAGAATATAAGAACAAAATGAGAAACAAGGAAAAATAGTGTTGGCTGGCTGGCCGGCTTTCAGTTCCCTGACAGAAATGAGCACATTGTGGAGGAAACACAAAGTTGTTACACTATGTGGGTGTGATGAGGAGAGATTGTGAGTGAGTGTCCTGTCAGAACAAAGTTAGTCCCATAGTTGATGAAATTCATTATCCCAAAACTTCAGCAGAATATATCCCAAGTTTGCAAATGTGTGATCAGCTTGTGACAGGTTGGGCTGGAGATGCTGAGAACTGGGGAGCCCTCAATGCAAGAGCAGACACTCATTCCCATGAAGAGGGAGAGAGGGAGGGAGGGAGGGAGGGAGGGATCATTCATTCCTATACTCAAGTTTAAAGAAAGATGAGTGGCTATCTATGGAGAGACCACTCACAGATATGAAAAATCATTTCCTAAAAATCAAATTTCTCAGTCAGTATGCAACTGCTATGGTGCTTCTCCTAGATAGAGCAAAACACACAAACAAACTGATTCCTTGATCTAGAGCCACAGTGCACATGCTGTGGAAAAGGGGACATGGCCAACTTGAATCACAATATTCATCAGAGCATGAAAAGAGCGTAAAAAGGACACAGAGGAGAGATAATTGTGGTCCTTCCTTCCTCCCTCCCTCCCTCCCTCCCTCCCTCCCTCCTTCCCTCAGGAAGTGACTGACAGATGAGACTTTGTCCAAGCAGGTTCTGTCTGAAATACCAGACTTGAGTTTCCCCCTCTGTGGGTATTAGCTAATCAGTCCTCCCTTCTTTCTGTAGGAAGGTGGTGCATGTCTCTCAGAACTTACCTGGTTTCCTCTGCACCAGGTGAACCAGGGAAAAGCTTTCTAAGCCTTATTCAGACCCATAGAGGCTGCGCTGTGTGTGACTTCAGAGACCTCAGGGAGTATAGGGGTGGGTGGGTGCTTGATGCTTCAGACTCATGTCATTGAAGGACATAACATAGTCTGGATTCACAGAGATTCACAACACAGAGCCATTGTCACTTACTAACAGCTCAGGACACCCAGAGCTAACAAGAAATTGCAGTCTCAGCCGGGCTTTAATCACAGCACACACACAGATCTCTGTGAATTCAAAGATGGCCTGATTTACAGAGTGAGTTTTAGGACAGCCCAAGATACACAAAGAAACCCTTTCTTGAAAAACAAAGCAAAACAGCAAAAGAAAGAAAGACAAGGAAAAAGAAAAAAATGGCAGTCTCTTTCCACTCTCTCCTCCATTGGCTCTTAAAGAGCTCTCAAGCTGAACTGGAGACCATGGTGTCACTCAAAACTGGGAAGCCAGAAACCTTAGGGGGGTCACAGGAGTCGGACTGACTGCAGCACTTGATGCCTCAACCCTGCTAATGGCTGTGATATAAGGCATGGTAAAATACGGGCTTTGGCAGAGCACTACTCCCCTTTCTCTATTATTATTGCTACACAACGAAAAGGACCGGGGGGGAGGGGTGATGATGTGCAGTCAGTGCTGGTATTGAAATCTCACTGACTCCTTCCGCACTCCTTGTCAATTCCCGACTTTGTCAAATCAACTATCGTGAATCTTTGATGTGGGTTGGCCCTTTAGGAACTCAGAGAAACAAGACAGACAGACCTGTTTCATCCCAGAAACCTCCCAGTTCCTGAGCCCTAGCCCTGGAAGTCTCAAAGCCATCACATCCAGAAATCTCTCTAGTCCCTGCTAGTGGTGAACTCACTTCGTCTTCCCCAGGACCACTAATTATTTCTCCATGTTTTCCTGTGAGATCTGAGGCCAGCTTTCTTCTTCCTCCCTCTGGCCTCTCCACGAACGATCTCCATTCTCTAGACAACATGTCTAGAACCGAGTCTTATAGGCACCGAGAGAGTGTGTCTTGAGGGCAGTTGGCGTTTCTAGGACACGAGTGACATCACAAAATTCCGAGAGCTCTCTGGGATACCGTGGAATTTCCAGAGAAGGGACTGCTGATGTCGTGAGGCACGGCCTTTACCTCCTTGCTGATATTTCTCCCCGAACTGACCGACCGACCGACCGACCGACCGACCGACCGACCGACCAACCGGAACCTGAGGTTTCCTTTCCAGGAGTCTCTCCTCCGACACAGAGGGAGCCATTCAGGATTTCCTCCTTCCAAAACCAGAAATTTCTCTCTGCTTCATTAATATCTTCTCACTACTTCCTGAACCCATGGGGAGTTAGTTAGTTGAACACTCACTTTTTTCATGAATGACCCTTCCTCCCTCTCCTGAACATCTCATATTACTGATTCATACTCAGTAAAACAGTAATATGAGAAATTAGGCCAGGAGGACATGGAAGATGAGGGTTGAGTCTTCTGAAGTGAACAAGCACTTAGGGAAGGCTAAACTTAAGGGAATTTGACTCTGAGTGGCAAGACATGAATAGCTGCTGCCAAGGCACAGATACAGGCACCAACTGGGCCCTCGGCATCCTCCTGCATCATCAGAGCTGTGTGGGAAACTCAGCCCAAAGGAGGGGCCGTGTTCAAAGGGAGAGGGCATTTTCGAGGACAGCGCTGTTTTCTTTTTCTTCTTTCTTTCTTTCTTTCTTTCTTTCTTTCTTTCTTTCTTTCTTTTTTTTTTTTCGAGACAGGGTTGTTCTGTAGTTTTTTTTTTTTTTTGGAGCCTGTCCTGGAACTAGCTCTTGTAGACCAGGCTGGTCTTGAACTCACATGCTTTCTTTTTTTTTCTATTGGATATTTTTGACTTCTTTATCAAAGATCAGGTGTTCGAAGATGTGTGGATCGATATCCGGGTCTTCTATTCGGTTCCATTGGTCCTCCTGTCTGTTCTTATGCCAGGACCAGGCTGTTTTCAGAACTGTAGCTTACAGAGTGTTCTTGCAGGTGGGGCACAGAAGAGGTTAATTACGGTACCTTAGTTCTTCTGCTTTTCTAGCAGACCGGAGCCCAGCTGACAGGAATCCAGTAGAGATGGTGTCAAGGTTCACACTGACACTAACAGCTGTAACTTGAGCAGGATTTGTGATCCACATGAAATTTGCAATGAATTGCAGCAAATCTGTGACACTCTAACTTGCTCAGGCTCAGTATCTGAACATACAGATGTTTGCAATGATCACTGGCTTCAGGATTTTTTTTTTTTTGTTGTTGTTGTTGTTTTGTTTTTCCACGAGACAGGGTTTCCCTGTAGCTGAAGTTTAACGGCCTGGTGTTTTTGTGACTTACTGCTTCAAAGAACTTCTCCATTTCTTTATCCCTAAGGGAAAAGAAATATAATCACTAAATACATTTAAGTGTCTTTCAACCATTTTAGATCCCTCTGTTGAGAGTTCTCTGTTTAGGTCTGTACTCCATTTTTTAAAATTGGATTATTTGTTCTTTGGATGACCAATTTCTCGACTTCTTTGTGTATTTTGGAGATTAGTGAAGATCTTTTCCCATTTTGTAAGGCCGTCGTTTTGTCTTGTTGGCCATGTTCTTTGCTTTACAGAAGCTTTTCAGTTTCAGGAGGTCTCACTTATTAATTGTTTCTCTCAGTGTCTGTTTTTTTTTCTTTTTTTTTCTTTTTTCTTTCTTTTTTTTTCTTTTTTTTCTTTTTTTCTTTTTTTCTTTTTTTTCTTCTTCTTCTTTTCTTTTTTTTCTTTTTTTTCTCTCTTTAGTTTTTTTCTTTGTTCTTTTTTTTGGTTTTGTTTTTATTTTTTTTTCTTTTTTCTTTTTTTTCTTTTTCTCTCAGTGTCTGTGCTACTGGGGTTCTATTTAGCAAGCGTTCTCCTGTGCCAATGTGTTCAAGTGCATTTGATATTTTTATTTTTATATTCTTTTATTGTGGATGAAGTCAATTATTTGAACTCTCAAATATTTTTATTGTTATTATCTCTCTATTTGTTTGCTTATTTGTGGTTGTTCACCAACTTGACTATCTAGAGGAAGTAAAAGTCGTAACAAGGTTTCCGTAGGTGAACCTGCGGAAGGATCATTAACGTGAGAGAGCAGCGGCGGCGGCTCTGCCCGCCCGCTCGCCTGCCTCGCCCGAGTTCTCGCCGGGAGGCGCGCTCCCCGGGTCGCACGTGTGTTGTGCGCACGGAAGTGTGCGTGCGCACGGGCGCGCGTGTCGGTCGTGAGAGAGAGGTCGAGAGAGGGGGAAGGGGGACGGGCGCCGGCTCGCCCGCCCTCCTCGCCCCGTCCGAGGACCCGTGTCTGGCTCTGCCGCTGGCGGCTCACGGCGGTCCACTCCCGCTGCTTGCCTCACCGCACCGCAGCGGCCCGCGGGTGTGTCCCCTCTTTCCCGGGCGCGCGCCTTTCCCTCTCCATCCCTCTTCCCGGGGGAGGATGTGCGAGGGTCTGGCGGCGCCCCGGGCCCCCTCTCGCCGCCGACCTCCGCTCGCGCGCCGTGGCGCCGTGGCGCGCCTGTCGGGGAGGCGGCGGAGGTTGGGCGCACTTTTTTTTCCCCCCTCTCCACCTCCTTCTCCAAAGGACCGGGGTAGACCAGTAGTCCCTCCCACCGGGCGGGAGGCCATTTTTTTCCCCCGGGGATGCGGCGGGTCGACCAGATGTCCCGCTGGACTCTTTTTTTTTTTTTTTTTTAATGTATAATATATATTATATCTTCCTAGACCTGACGGGTCGACCAGTTGTCTCTGTGCACTTCCTTTTTTTTTGACGGACTGGAAGCGGGTCGACCAGTTGTCCGATTAAATTTTTGGCCTTAAAATGCTAAGTACCGGGGTCGACCAGTTGGCCTTGTGAACTTGGGTCGACCAGTTGTCTTTTTCCATGTCTTGATTGACTGATGTCATTCTTCAATGTGTTGGTGGTTAGTTTATCTCTTTTGTTCTCTATGCCAACACGCCCCACTCACCAAACACTTTTTTTTTAATTTATTTATTTACTTATTTTTATTTTACTTTTTTATTATTTATTTATTTATACATACATACATACATCCTGTCTATCTGTCCAGATGGGGCAGGGGTAGAAGGGGCTAGCTATGAGAGGAAGGTGCTCGGTGGGCATCCAGTTGTAAATAAGGCTGGGAATAAATAGCTGAATATTAATTCATTTGAGTAATATTAAAACTGTTCAAGTAGAAAACAATTGCTTTCTTTTTCTGTTTGCCCAGAGATCTGACTGACTGCAACTTGGAAAGAAGACGGCCCTGCTGGACAGAGACCTCCCTCCTGCTTTGGGTGGGTCGACCAGTTTACATGTTTATTTCCACGTTTTGTCTTTTATGGATTGAATGGATGTGTCTCTCTCTTTTTTTTTTTTTTTTTTGGTTTTTGGAGACAGGGTTTCTCTGTGGCTTTGGAGCCTGTCCTGGAACTAGCACTGTAGACCAGGCTGGTCTCGAACTCACAGAGATCCGCCTACCTCTGCCTCCCGAGTACTGGGATTAAAGGCGTGCGCCACCATCGTCCGGCTCTCATTTTTTTTTTCACGATTGCTTGCTTGCTTGCTTGCTTACTTACTTACTTACTTACTATCTGTTCAGCCCATCTCATTTACTTACTTCTTTAAAAAAAATGACCCACCTAGTTATTTACTTACTTACTTACTTACTTACTTGTTCATTCATTCCTTCACTTCCTTATCTTCTTTCATATATCTGTTTATTTATCTGCTGATTTAGCGTGACTCATTTACTTATTGAATGTTTCAATTATTATTTAGTTTTATTCATTTATTCATTCTTTATGTCTATTTTTATGTATGTATTTACTTACTTTCTTAATTTTTTTTTTACTTTTTAAAATTTACTTAATTTTTTTCTTTCTTTGGGAATGTAGATTCTTTCTTCCTTTCTTCCTTTCTTTCCTTCTTTCTGTCTCCTGACTGTCACTGGCTAAGAAAATGGTGGCCTCCATGTCACTGGTCAGCATAGCAGCTCCTAAAATGGAATTTGATGAAGGGATACATAGATAGATAGATAGATAGATAGATAGATAGATAGATAGATAGATAGATAGATAGATGGGATGCGCACACGCTCACACACACACACACACACACACATATGCACGCACGTGCATGACATGTACAGATGGGGGGCGATTCCAATGTTTTCAGAGGAAGGTGCTCGCTGGTAATAATAAATGTGCTGGTAAATAAGGCTGGAAATAGCTGAATATTAAATCATTAAAACTCTTCAAATAAATAAAAAGCAATTCCATTTCTCTCTCTCTCTCTTTCTCACCATATACCAGCACATCTGAACTGACTGCAACATACAAAAGAAGAAGAAACACGGAAAGAAGACATCCCTGCTGGACAGGATCTGAGATGAGAATAAATTCATCGAATGGCTGCCAACAGCATTTCATTGAGAAGAGATTCCACATTTTATGCTGTACAGTTACTTAGTTAGATAGATAGATAAAGAGAGGCCTGTGAACTGGGGTGGGCTGTGGCTTCTCAGGTCACCTCAGGTCAGGGAGGGGCTGAGGAGTGTCCCATTGGCCTTGACAATAGGCAGGAGTCAGAGGTTAATGTCAGGGCAGGGCCTGAGAGTTCCTCAAAGGGAATGAATGGAGACCCTTGCTTACCTAAGAAATGCCTGACCTTGGAAAAGGACTTGTGGAAAGCGGGCCCTTGAAACTGTGGTTTCACGTCTTACTAGAAAGCTCCCTCTTGGAAGGGAAAGTCATCGTGATATCTTACTCTTTTCCCAAGGATACCCTACCTACCCTTCTGATCATTCTTACTGAATTAAGTCTTCCACTGCAAATAAATAAATAAATAAATAATAAATGAAGTGGGTGAGTGAGTGAGTGAGTGAGTAAGTAAGTAAGTAAGTAAGTAAACAAGCAAATACGTGGATGGACAAATAAATACAAAGTTTGCTGTTGTTGACTGACTTTTGATTTCATAATGAATCTCTCTCTCTCTCTCTCTCTCTCTCTCACACACACACACACACACACACACTAAATATACAATAAAAGGAAGCATAACACCTTTACTCAGGGGGCAGAGTGAACTCTGAAAGTTTTCCAGGCGGGGGGGGGGGAGAGACAGAATATAAGAACAAAATGAGAAACAAGGAAAAATAGTGTTGGCTGGCTGGCCGGCTTTCAGTTCCCTGACAGAAATGAGCACATTGTGGAGGAAACACAAAGTTGTTACACTATGTGGGTGTGATGAGGAGAGATTGTGAGTGAGTGTCCTGTCAGAACAAAGTTAGTCCCATAGTTGATGAAATTCATTATCCCAAAACTTCAGCAGAATATATCCCAAGTTTGCAAATGTGTGATCAGCTTGTGACAGGTTGGGCTGGAGATGCTGAGAACTGGGGAGCCCTCAATGCAAGAGCAGACACTCATTCCCATGAAGAGGGAGAGAGGGAGGGAGGGAGGGAGGGAGGGATCATTCATTCCTATACTCAAGTTTAAAGAAAGATGAGTGGCTATCTATGGAGAGACCACTCACAGATATGAAAAATCATTTCCTAAAAATCAAATTTCTCAGTCAGTATGCAACTGCTATGGTGCTTCTCCTAGATAGAGCAAAACACACAAACAAACTGATTCCTTGATCTAGAGCCACAGTGCACATGCTGTGGAAAAGGGGACATGGCCAACTTGAATCACAATATTCATCAGAGCATGAAAAGAGCGTAAAAAGGACACAGAGGAGAGATAATTGTGGTCCTTCCTTCCTCCCTCCCTCCCTCCCTCCCTCCCTCCCTCCTTCCCTCAGGAAGTGACTGACAGATGAGACTTTGTCCAAGCAGGTTCTGTCTGAAATACCAGACTTGAGTTTCCCCCTCTGTGGGTATTAGCTAATCAGTCCTCCCTTCTTTCTGTAGGAAGGTGGTGCATGTCTCTCAGAACTTACCTGGTTTCCTCTGCACCAGGTGAACCAGGGAAAAGCTTTCTAAGCCTTATTCAGACCCATAGAGGCTGCGCTGTGTGTGACTTCAGAGACCTCAGGGAGTATAGGGGTGGGTGGGTGCTTGATGCTTCAGACTCATGTCATTGAAGGACATAACATAGTCTGGATTCACAGAGATTCACAACACAGAGCCATTGTCACTTACTAACAGCTCAGGACACCCAGAGCTAACAAGAAATTGCAGTCTCAGCCGGGCTTTAATCACAGCACACACACAGATCTCTGTGAATTCAAAGATGGCCTGATTTACAGAGTGAGTTTTAGGACAGCCCAAGATACACAAAGAAACCCTTTCTTGAAAAACAAAGCAAAACAGCAAAAGAAAGAAAGACAAGGAAAAAGAAAAAAATGGCAGTCTCTTTCCACTCTCTCCTCCATTGGCTCTTAAAGAGCTCTCAAGCTGAACTGGAGACCATGGTGTCACTCAAAACTGGGAAGCCAGAAACCTTAGGGGGGTCACAGGAGTCGGACTGACTGCAGCACTTGATGCCTCAACCCTGCTAATGGCTGTGATATAAGGCATGGTAAAATACGGGCTTTGGCAGAGCACTACTCCCCTTTCTCTATTATTATTGCTACACAACGAAAAGGACCGGGGGGGAGGGGTGATGATGTGCAGTCAGTGCTGGTATTGAAATCTCACTGACTCCTTCCGCACTCCTTGTCAATTCCCGACTTTGTCAAATCAACTATCGTGAATCTTTGATGTGGGTTGGCCCTTTAGGAACTCAGAGAAACAAGACAGACAGACCTGTTTCATCCCAGAAACCTCCCAGTTCCTGAGCCCTAGCCCTGGAAGTCTCAAAGCCATCACATCCAGAAATCTCTCTAGTCCCTGCTAGTGGTGAACTCACTTCGTCTTCCCCAGGACCACTAATTATTTCTCCATGTTTTCCTGTGAGATCTGAGGCCAGCTTTCTTCTTCCTCCCTCTGGCCTCTCCACGAACGATCTCCATTCTCTAGACAACATGTCTAGAACCGAGTCTTATAGGCACCGAGAGAGTGTGTCTTGAGGGCAGTTGGCGTTTCTAGGACACGAGTGACATCACAAAATTCCGAGAGCTCTCTGGGATACCGTGGAATTTCCAGAGAAGGGACTGCTGATGTCGTGAGGCACGGCCTTTACCTCCTTGCTGATATTTCTCCCCGAACTGACCGACCGACCGACCGACCGACCGACCGACCAACCGGAACCTGAGGTTTCCTTTCCAGGAGTCTCTCCTCCGACACAGAGGGAGCCATTCAGGATTTCCTCCTTCCAAAACCAGAAATTTCTCTCTGCTTCATTAATATCTTCTCACTACTTCCTGAACCCATGGGGAGTTAGTTAGTTGAACACTCACTTTTTTCATGAATGACCCTTCCTCCCTCTCCTGAACATCTCATATTACTGATTCATACTCAGTAAAACAGTAATATGAGAAATTAGGCCAGGAGGACATGGAAGATGAGGGTTGAGTCTTCTGAAGTGAACAAGCACTTAGGGAAGGCTAAACTTAAGGGAATTTGACTCTGAGTGGCAAGACATGAATAGCTGCTGCCAAGGCACAGATACAGGCACCAACTGGGCCCTCGGCATCCTCCTGCATCATCAGAGCTGTGTGGGAAACTCAGCCCAAAGGAGGGGCCGTGTTCAAAGGGAGAGGGCATTTTCGAGGACAGCGCTGTTTTCTTTTTCTTCTTTCTTTCTTTCTTTCTTTCTTTCTTTCTTTCTTTCTTTTTTTTTTTTTCGAGACAGGGTTGTTCTGTAGTTTTTTTTTTTTTTTGGAGCCTGTTCTGGAACTAGCTCTTGTAGACCAGGCTGGTCTTGAACTCACATGCTTTCTTTTTTTTTCTATTGGATATTTTTGACTTCTTTATCAAAGATCAGGTGTTCGAAGATGTGTGGATCGATATCCGGGTCTTCTATTCGGTTCCATTGGTCCTCCTGTCTGTTCTTATGCCAGGACCAGGCTGTTTTCAGAACTGTAGCTTACAGAGTGTTCTTGCAGGTGGGGCACAGAAGAGGTTAATTACGGTACCTTAGTTCTTCTGCTTTTCTAGCAGACCGGAGCCCAGCTGACAGGAATCCAGTAGAGATGGTGTCAAGGTTCACACTGACACTAACAGCTGTAACTTGAGCAGGATTTGTGATCCACATGAAATTTGCAATGAATTGCAGCAAATCTGTGACACTCTAACTTGCTCAGGCTCAGTATCTGAACATACAGATGTTTGCAATGATCACTGGCTTCAGGATTTTTTTTTTTTTGTTGTTGTTGTTGTTTTGTTTTTCCACGAGACAGGGTTTCCCTGTAGCTGAAGTTTAACGGCCTGGTGTTTTTGTGACTTACTGCTTCAAAGAACTTCTCCATTTCTTTATCCCTAAGGGAAAAGAAATATAATCACTAAATACATTTAAGTGTCTTTCAACCATTTTAGATCCCTCTGTTGAGAGTTCTCTGTTTAGGTCTGTACTCCATTTTTTAAAATTGGATTATTTGTTCTTTGGATGACCAATTTCTCGACTTCTTTGTGTATTTTGGAGATTAGTGAAGATCTTTTCCCATTTTGTAAGGCCGTCGTTTTGTCTTGTTGGCCATGTTCTTTGCTTTACAGAAGCTTTTCAGTTTCAGGAGGTCTCACTTATTAATTGTTTCTCTCAGTGTCTGTTTTTTTTTCTTTTTTTTTCTTTTTTCTTTCTTTTTTTTTCTTTTTTTTCTTTTTTTCTTTTTTTCTTTTTTTTCTTCTTCTTCTTTTCTTTTTTTTCTTTTTTTTCTCTCTTTAGTTTTTTTCTTTGTTCTTTTTTTTGGTTTTGTTTTTATTTTTTTTTCTTTTTTCTTTTTTTTCTTTTTCTCTCAGTGTCTGTGCTACTGGGGTTCTATTTAGCAAGCGTTCTCCTGTGCCAATGTGTTCAAGTGCATTTGATATTTTTATTTTTATATTCTTTTATTGTGGATGAAGTCAATTATTTGAACTCTCAAATATTTTTATTGTTATTATCTCTCTATTTGTTTGCTTATTTGTGGTTGTTCACCAACTTGACTATCTAGAGGAAGTAAAAGTCGTAACAAGGTTTCCGTAGGTGAACCTGCGGAAGGATCATTAACGTGAGAGAGCAGCGGCGGCGGCTCTGCCCGCCCGCTCGCCTGCCTCGCCCGAGTTCTCGCCGGGAGGCGCGCTCCCCGGGTCGCACGTGTGTTGTGCGCACGGAAGTGTGCGTGCGCACGGGCGCGCGTGGCGGTCGTGAGAGAGAGGTCGAGAGAGGGGGAAGGGGGACGGGCGCCGGCTCGCCCGCCCTCCTCGCCCCGTCCGAGGACCCGTGTCTGGCTCTGCCGCTGGCGGCTCACGGCGGTCCACTCCCGCTGCTTGCCTCACCGCACCGCAGCGGCCCGCGGGTGTGTCCCCTCTTTCCCGGGCGCGCGCCTTTCCCTCTCCATCCCTCTTCCCGGGGGAGGATGGGCGAGGGTCTGGCGGCGCCCCGGGCCCCCTCTCGCCGCCGACCTCCGCTCGCGCGCCGTGGCGCCGTGGCGCGCCTGTCGGGGAGGCGGCGGAGGTTGGGCGCACTTTTTTTTCCCCCCTCTCCACCTCCTTCTCCAAAGGACCGGGGTAGACCAGTAGTCCCTCCCACCGGGCGGGAGGCCATTTTTTTCCCCCGGGGATGCGGCGGGTCGACCAGATGTCCCGCTGGACTCTTTTTTTTTTTTTTTTAATGTATAATATATATTATATCTTCCTAGACCTGACGGGTCGACCAGTTGTCTCTGTGCACTTCCTTTTTTTTTGACGGACTGGAAGCGGGTCGACCAGTTGTCCGATTAAATTTTTGGCCTTAAAATGCTAAGTACCGGGGTCGACCAGTTGGCCTTGTGAACTTGGGTCGACCAGTTGTCTTTTTCCATGTCTTGATTGACTGATGTCATTCTTCAATGTGTTGGTGGTTAGTTTATCTCTTTTGTTCTCTATGCCAACACGCCCCACTCACCAAACACTTTTTTTTTAATTTATTTATTTACTTATTTTTATTTTACTTTTTTATTATTTATTTATTTATACATACATACATACATCCTGTCTATCTGTCCAGATGGGGCAGGGGTAGAAGGGGCTAGCTATGAGAGGAAGGTGCTCGGTGGGCATCCAGTTGTAAATAAGGCTGGGAATAAATAGCTGAATATTAATTCATTTGAGTAATATTAAAACTGTTCAAGTAGAAAACAATTGCTTTCTTTTTCTGTTTGCCCAGAGATCTGACTGACTGCAACTTGGAAAGAAGACGGCCCTGCTGGACAGAGACCTCCCTCCTGCTTTGGGTGGGTCGACCAGTTTACATGTTTATTTCCACGTTTTGTCTTTTATGGATTGAATGGATGTGTCTCTCTCTTTTTTTTTTTTTTTTTTGGTTTTTGGAGACAGGGTTTCTCTGTGGCTTTGGAGCCTGTCCTGGAACTAGCACTGTAGACCAGGCTGGTCTCGAACTCACAGAGATCCGCCTACCTCTGCCTCCCGAGTACTGGGATTAAAGGCGTGCGCCACCATCGTCCGGCTCTCATTTTTTTTTTTCACGATTGCTTGCTTGCTTGCTTGCTTACTTACTTACTTACTTACTATCTGTTCAGCCCATCTCATTTACTTACTTCTTTAAAAAAAATGACCCACCTAGTTATTTACTTACTTACTTACTTACTTACTTGTTCATTCATTCCTTCACTTCCTTATCTTCTTTCATATATCTGTTTATTTATCTGCTGATTTAGCGTGACTCATTTACTTATTGAATGTTTCAATTATTATTTAGTTTTATTCATTTATTCATTCTTTATGTCTATTTTTATGTATGTATTTACTTACTTTCTTAATTTTTTTTTTACTTTTTAAAATTTACTTAATTTTTTTCTTTCTTTGGGAATGTAGATTCTTTCTTCCTTTCTTCCTTTCTTTCCTTCTTTCTGTCTCCTGACTGTCACTGGCTAAGAAAATGGTGGCCTCCATGTCACTGGTCAGCATAGCAGCTCCTAAAATGGAATTTGATGAAGGGATACATAGATAGATAGATAGATAGATAGATAGATAGATAGATAGATAGATAGATAGATAGATAGATAGATAGATGGGATGCGCACACGCTCACACACACACACACACACACACACATATGCACGCACGTGCATGACATGTACAGATGGGGGGCGATTCCAATGTTTTCAGAGGAAGGTGCTCGCTGGTAATAATAAATGTGCTGGTAAATAAGGCTGGAAATAGCTGAATATTAAATCATTAAAACTCTTCAAATAAATAAAAAGCAATTCCATTTCTCTCTCTCTCTCTTTCTCACCATATACCAGCACATCTGAACTGACTGCAACATACAAAAGAAGAAGAAACACGGAAAGAAGACATCCCTGCTGGACAGGATCTGAGATGAGAATAAATTCATCGAATGGCTGCCAACAGCATTTCATTGAGAAGAGATTCCACATTTTATGCTGTACAGTTACTTAGTTAGATAGATAGATAAAGAGAGGCCTGTGAACTGGGGTGGGCTGTGGCTTCTCAGGTCACCTCAGGTCAGGGAGGGGCTGAGGAGTGTCCCATTGGCCTTGACAATAGGCAGGAGTCAGAGGTTAATGTCAGGGCAGGGCCTGAGAGTTCCTCAAAGGGAATGAATGGAGACCCTTGCTTACCTAAGAAATGCCTGACCTTGGAAAAGGACTTGTGGAAAGCGGGCCCTTGAAACTGTGGTTTCACGTCTTACTAGAAAGCTCCCTCTTGGAAGGGAAAGTCATCGTGATATCTTACTCTTTTCCCAAGGATACCCTACCTACCCTTCTGATCATTCTTACTGAATTAAGTCTTCCACTGCAAATAAATAAATAAATAAATAATAAATGAAGTGGGTGAGTGAGTGAGTGAGTGAGTAAGTAAGTAAGTAAGTAAGTAAACAAGCAAATACGTGGATGGACAAATAAATACAAAGTTTGCTGTTGTTGACTGACTTTTGATTTCATAATGAATCTCTCTCTCTCTCTCTCTCTCTCACACACACACACACACACACACACACACACTAAATATACAATAAAAGGAAGCATAACACCTTTACTCAGGGGGCAGAGTGAACTCTGAAAGTTTTCCAGGCGGGGGGGGGGAGAGACAGAATATAAGAACAAAATGAGAAACAAGGAAAAATAGTGTTGGCTGGCTGGCCGGCTTTCAGTTCCCTGACAGAAATGAGCACATTGTGGAGGAAACACAAAGTTGTTACACTATGTGGGTGTGATGAGGAGAGATTGTGAGTGAGTGTCCTGTCAGAACAAAGTTAGTCCCATAGTTGATGAAATTCATTATCCCAAAACTTCAGCAGAATATATCCCAAGTTTGCAAATGTGTGATCAGCTTGTGACAGGTTGGGCTGGAGATGCTGAGAACTGGGGAGCCCTCGATGCAAGAGCAGACACTCATTCCCATGAAGAGGGAGAGAGGGAGGGAGGGAGGGAGGGAGGGATCATTCATTCCTATACTCAAGTTTAAAGAAAGATGAGTGGCTATCTATGGAGAGACCACTCACAGATATGAAAAATCATTTCCTAAAAATCAAATTTCTCAGTCAGTATGCAACTGCTATGGTGCTTCTCCTAGATAGAGCAAAACACACAAACAAACTGATTCCTTGATCTAGAGCCACAGTGCACATGCTGTGGAAAAGGGGACATGGCCAACTTGAATCACAATATTCATCAGAGCATGAAAAGAGCGTAAAAAGGACACAGAGGAGAGATAATTGTGGTCCTTCCTTCCTCCCTCCCTCCCTCCCTCCCTCCCTCCCTCCTTCCCTCAGGAAGTGACTGACAGATGAGACTTTGTCCAAGCAGGTTCTGTCTGAAATACCAGACTTGAGTTTCCCCCTCTGTGGGTATTAGCTAATCAGTCCTCCCTTCTTTCTGTAGGAAGGTGGTGCATGTCTCTCAGAACTTACCTGGTTTCCTCTGCACCAGGTGAACCAGGGAAAAGCTTTCTAAGCCTTATTCAGACCCATAGAGGCTGCGCTGTGTGTGACTTCAGAGACCTCAGGGAGTATAGGGGTGGGTGGGTGCTTGATGCTTCAGACTCATGTCATTGAAGGACATAACATAGTCTGGATTCACAGAGATTCACAACACAGAGCCATTGTCACTTACTAACAGCTCAGGACACCCAGAGCTAACAAGAAATTGCAGTCTCAGCCGGGCTTTAATCACAGCACACACACAGGTCTCTGTGAATTCAAAGATGGCCTGATTTACAGAGTGAGTTTTAGGACAGCCCAAGATACACAAAGAAACCCTTTCTTGAAAAACAAAGCAAAACAGCAAAAGAAAGAAAGACAAGGAAAAAGAAAAAAATGGCAGTCTCTTTCCACTCTCTCCTCCATTGGCTCTTAAAGAGCTCTCAAGCTGAACTGGAGACCATGGTGTCACTCAAAACTGGGAAGCCAGAAACCTTAGGGGGGTCACAGGAGTCGGACTGACTGCAGCACTTGATGCCTCAACCCTGCTAATGGCTGTGATATAAGGCATGGTAAAATACGGGCTTTGGCAGAGCACTACTCCCCTTTCTCTATTATTATTGCTACACAACGAAAAGGACCGGGGGGGGGGGTGTGATGATGTGCAGTCAGTGCTGGTATTGAAATCTCACTGACTCCTTCCGCACTCCTTGTCAATTCCCGACTTTGTCAAATCAACTATCGTGAATCTTTGATGTGGGTTGGCCCTTTAGGAACTCAGAGAAACAAGACAGACAGACCTGTTTCATCCCAGAAACCTCCCAGTTCCTGAGCCCTAGCCCTGGAAGTCTCAAAGCCATCACATCCAGAAATCTCTCTAGTCCCTGCTAGTGGTGAACTCACTTCGTCTTCCCCAGGACCACTAATTATTTCTCCATGTTTTCCTGTGAGATCTGAGGCCAGCTTTCTTCTTCCTCCCTCTGGCCTCTCCACGAACGATCTCCATTCTCTAGACAACATGTCTAGAACCGAGTCTTATAGGCACCGAGAGAGTGTGTCTTGAGGGCAGTTGGCGTTTCTAGGACACGAGTGACATCACAAAATTCCGAGAGCTCTCTGGGATACCGTGGAATTTCCAGAGAAGGGACTGCTGATGTCGTGAGGCACGGCCTTTACCTCCTTGCTGATATTTCTCCCCGAACTGACCGACCGACCGACCGACCGACCGACCAACCGGAACCTGAGGTTTCCTTTCCAGGAGTCTCTCCTCCGACACAGAGGGAGCCATTCAGGATTTCCTCCTTCCAAAACCAGAAATTTCTCTCTGCTTCATTAATATCTTCTCACTACTTCCTGAACCCATGGGGAGTTAGTTAGTTGAACACTCACTTTTTTCATGAATGACCCTTCCTCCCTCTCCTGAACATCTCATATTACTGATTCATACTCAGTAAAACAGTAATATGAGAAATTAGGCCAGGAGGACATGGAAGATGAGGGTTGAGTCTTCTGAAGTGAACAAGCACTTAGGGAAGGCTAAACTTAAGGGAATTTGACTCTGAGTGGCAAGACATGAATAGCTGCTGCCAAGGCACAGATACAGGCACCAACTGGGCCCTAGGCATCCTCCTGCATCATCAGAGCTGTGTGGGAAACTCAGCCCAAAGGAGGGGCCGTGTTCAAAGGGAGAGGGCATTTTCGAGGACAGCACTGTTTTCTTTTTCTTCTTTCTTTCTTTCTTTCTTTCTTTCTTTCTTTTTTCGAGACAGGGTTGTTCTGTAGTTTTTTTTTTTTGGAGCCTGTCCTGGAACTAGCTCTTGTAGACCAGGCTGGTCTTGAACTCACATGCTTTCTTTTTTTTTTCTATTGGATATTTTTGACTTCTTTATCAAAGATCAGGTGTTCGAAGATGTGTGGATCGATATCCGGGTCTTCTATTCGGTTCCATTGGTCCTCCTGTCTGTTCTTATGCCAGGACCAGGCTGTTTTCAGAACTGTAGCTTACAGAGTGTTCTTGCAGGTGGGGCACAGAAGAGGTTAATTACGGTACCTTAGTTCTTCTGCTTTTCTAGCAGACCGGAGCCCAGCTGACAGGAATCCAGTAGAGATGGTGTCAAGGTTCACACTGACACTAACAGCTGTAACTTGAGCAGGATTTGTGATCCACATGAAATTTGCAATGAATTGCAGCAAATCTGTGACACTCTAACTTGCTCAGGCTCAGTATCTGAACATACAGATGTTTGCAATGATCACTGGCTTCAGGATTTTTTTTTTTTTGTTGTTGTTGTTTTGTTTTTCCACGAGACAGGGTTTCCCTGTAGCTGAAGTTTAACGGCCTGGTGTTTTTGTGACTTACTGCTTCAAAGAACTTCTCCATTTCTTTATCCCTAAGGGAAAAGAAATATAATCACTAAATACATTTAAGTGTCTTTCAACCATTTTAGATCCCTCTGTTGAGAGTTCTCTGTTTAGGTCTGTACTCCATTTTTTAAAATTGGATTATTTGTTCTTTGGATGACCAATTTCTCGACTTCTTTGTGTATTTTGGAGATTAGTGAAGATCTTTTCCCATTCTGTAAGGCCGTCGTTTTGTCTTGTTGGCCATGTTCTTTGCTTTACAGAAGCTTTTCAGTTTCAGGAGGTCTCACTTATTAATTGTTTCTCTCAGTGTCTGTTTTTTTTCTTTTTTTTTTCTTTTTTCTTTCTTTTTTTTTCTTTTTTTTCTTTTTTTCTTTTTTTCTTTTTTTTCTTCTTCTTCTTTTCTTTTTTTTCTTTTTTTTCTCTCTTTAGTTTTTTTCTTTGTTCTTTTTTTTTGTTTTGTTTTTCTTTTTTTTTCTTTTTTCTTTTTTTTCTTTTTCTCTCAGTGTCTGTGCTTCTGGGGTTCTATTTAGCAAGCGTTCTCCTGTGCCAATGTGTTCAAGTGCATTTGATATTTTTATTTTTATATTCTTTTATTGTGGATGAAGTCAATTATTTGAACTCTCAAATATTTTTATTGTTATTATCTCTCTATTTGTTTGCTTATTTGTGGTTGTTCACCAACTTGACTATCTAGAGGAAGTAAGAGTCGTAACAAGGTTTCCGTAGGTGAACCTGCGGAAGGATCATTAACGTGAGAGAGCAGCGGCGGCGGCTCTGCCCGCCCGCTCGCCTGCCTCGCCCGAGTTCTCGCCGGGAGGCGCGCTCCCCGGGTCGCACGTGTGTTGTGCGCACGGAAGTGTGCGTGCGCACGGGCGCGCGTGGCGGTCGTGAGAGAGAGGTCGAGAGAGGGGGAAGGGGGACGGGCGCCGGCTCGCCCGCCCTCCTCGCCCCGTCCGAGGACCCGTGTCTGGCTCTGCCGCTGGCGGCTCACGGCGGACGGCGGCTCTCTTCCCGCTCTCGCTCTCCTCCGTCCACTCCCGCTGCTTGCCTCACCGCACCGCAGCGGCCCGCGGGTGTGTCCCCTCTTTCCCGGGCGCGCGCCTTTCCCTCTCCATCCCTCTTCCCGGGGGAGGATGGGCGAGGGTCTGGCGGCGCCCCGGGCCCCCTCTCGCCGCCGACCTCCGCTCGCGCGCCGTGGCGCCGCGGCGCGCCTGTCGGGGAGGCGGCGGAGGTTGGGCGCACTTTTTTTTCCCCCCTCTCCACCTCCTTCTCCAAAGGACCGGGGTAGACCAGTAGTCCCTCCCACCGGGCGGGAGGCCATTTTTTTCCCCCAGGGATGCGGCGGGTCGACCAGATGTCCCGCTGGACTCTTTTTTTTTTTTTTTTTTTTTTTTTTTTAAATGTATAATATACATTTTATCTTCCTAGACCTGACGGGTCGACCAGTTGTCTCTGTGCACTTCCTTTTTTTTGACGGACTGGAAGCGGGTCGACCAGTTGTCCGATTAAATATTTGGCCTTAAAATGCTAAGTACCGGGGTCGACCAGTTGGCCTTGTGAACTTGGGTCGACCAGTTGTCTTTTTCCATGTCTTGATTGACTGATGTCATTCTTCAGTGTGTTGGTGGTTAGTTTATCTCTTTTGTTCTCGATGCCAACACGCCCCACTCACCAAACACTTTTTTTTTAATTTATTTATTTACTTATATTTATTTTACTTTTTTATTATTTATTTATTTATTTATACATACATACATACATCCTGTCTATCTGTCCAGATGGGGCAGGGGTAGAAGGGGCTAGCTATGAGAGGAAGGTGCTCGGTGGGCATCCAGTTGTAAATAAGGCTGGGAATAAATAGCTGAATATTAATTCATTTGAGTAATATTAAAACTGTTCAAGTAGAAAACAATTGCTTTCTTTTTCTGTTTGCCCAGAGATCTGACTGACTGCAACTTGGAAAGAAGACGGCCCTGCTGGACAGAGACCTCCCTCCTGCTTTGGGTGGGTCGACCAGTTTACATGTTTATTTCCACGTTTTGTCTTTTATGGATTGAATAGATGTGTCTCTCTCTCTTTTTTTTTTTTTTTTTTTTGGTTTTTGGAGACAGGGTTTCTCTGTGGCTTTGGAGCCTGTCCTGGAACTAGCACTGTAGACCAGGCTGGTCTCGAACTCACAGAGATCCGCCTACCTCTGCCTCCCGAGTACTGGGATTAAAGGCGTGCGCCACCATCGCCCGGCTCTCATTTTTTTTTTCACGATTGCTTGCTTGCTTGCTTGCTTACTTACTTACTTACTTACTATCTGTTCAGCCCATCTCATTTACTTACTTCTTTAAAAAAAATGACCCACCTAGTTATTTACTTACTTACTTACTTACTTACTTGTTCATTCATTCCTTCACTTCCTTATCTTCTTTCATATATCTGTTTATTTATCTGCTGATTTAGCGTGACTCATTTACTTATTGAATGTTTCAATTATTATTTAGTTTTATTCATTTATTCATTCTTTATGTCTATTTTTATGTATGTATTTACTTACTTTCTTAATTTTTTTTTTACTTTTTAAAATTTACTTAATTTTTTTCTTTCTTTGGGAATGTAGATTCTTTCTTCCTTTCTTCCTTTCTTTCCTTCTTTCTGTCTCCTGACTGTCACTGGCTAAGAAAATGGTGGCCTCCATGTCACTGGTCAGCATAGCAGCTCCTAAAATGGAATTTGATGAAGGGATACATAGATAGATAGATAGATAGATAGATAGATAGATAGATAGATAGATAGATAGATAGATAGATAGATGGGATGCGCATACGCTCACACACACACACACACACACACACACACACATATGCACGCACGTGCATGACATGTACAGATGGGGGGCGATTCCAATGTTTTCAGAGGAAGGTGCTCGCTGGTAATAATAAATGTTCTGGTAAATAAGGCTGGAAATAGCTGAATATTAAATCATTAAAACTCTTCAAATAAATAAAAAGCAATTCCATTTCTCTCTCTCTCTCTTTCTCACCATATACCAGCACATCTGAACTGACTGCAACATACAAAAGAAGAAGAAACACGGAAAGAAGACATCCCTGCTGGACAGGATCTGAGATGAGAATAAATTCATCGAATGGCTGCCAACAGCATTTCATTGAGAAGAGATTCCACATTTTATGCTGTACAGTTACTTAGTTAGATAGATAGATAAAGAGAGGCCTGTGAACTGGGGTGGGCTGTGGCTTCTCAGGTCACCTCAGGTCAGGGAGGGGCTGAGGAGTGTCCCATTGGCCTTGACAATAGGCAGGAGTCAGAGGTTAATGTCAGGGCAGGGCCTGAGAGTTCCTCAAAGGGAATGAATGGAGACCCTTGCTTACCTAAGAAATGCCTGACCTTGGAAAAGGACTTGTGGAAAGCGGGCCCTTGAAACTGTGGTTTCACGTCTTACTAGAAAGCTCCCTCTTGGAAGGGAAAGTCATCGTGATATCTTACTCTTTTCCCAAGGATACCCTACCTACCCTTCTGATCATTCTTACTGAATTAAGTCTTCCACTGCAAATAAATAAATAAATAAATAATAAATGAAGTGGGTGAGTGAGTGAGTGAGTGAGTGAGTAAGTAAGTAAGTAAGTAAACAAGCAAATACGTGGATGGACAAATAAATACAAAGTTTGCTGTTGTTGACTGACTTTTGATTTCATAATGAATCTCTCTCTCTCTCTCTCTCTCTCTCTCTCACACACACACACACACACACACACTAAATATACAATAAAAGGAAGCATAACACCTTTACTCAGGGGGCAGAGTGAACTCTGAAAGTTTTCCAGGCGGGGGGGGGGGGGGAGAGAGAGAATATAAGAACAAAATGAGAAACAAGGAAAAATAGTGTTGGCTGGCTGGCCGGCTTTCAGTTCCCTGACAGAAATGAGCACATTGTGGAGGAAACACAAAGTTGTTACACTATGTGGGTGTGATGAGGAGAGATTGTGAGTGAGTGTCCTGTCAGAACAAAGTTAGTCCCATAGTTGATAAAATTCATTATCCCAAAACTTCAGCAGAATATATCCCAAGTTTGCAAATGTGTGATCAGCTTGTGACAGGTTGGGCTGGAGATGCTGAGAACTGGGGAGCCCTCAATGCAAGAGCAGACACTCATTCCCATGAAGAGGGAGAGAGGGAGGGAGGGAGGGAGGGAGGGAGGGAGGGATCATTCATTCCTATACTCAAGTTTAAAGAAAGATGAGTGGCTATCTATGGAGAGACCACTCACAGATATGAAAAATCATTTCCTAAAAATCAAATTTCTCAGTCAGTATGCAACTGCTATGGTGCTTCTCCTAGATAGAGCAAAACACACAAACAAACTGATTCCTTGATCTAGAGCCACAGTGCACATGCTGTGGAAAAGGGGACATGGCCAACTTGAATCACAATATTCATCAGAGCATGAAAAGAGCGTAAAAAGGACACAGAGGAGAGATAATTGTGGTCCTTCCTTCCTTCCTCCCTCCCTCCCTCCATCCCTCCCTCCCTCCCTCCTTCCCTCAGGAAGTGACTGACAGATGAGACTTTGTCCAAGCAGGTTCTGTCTGAAATACCAGACTTGAGTTTCCCCCTCTGTGGGTATTAGCTAATCAGTCCTCCCTTCTTTCTGTAGGAAGGTGGTGCATGTCTCTCAGAACTTACCTGGTTTCCTCTGCACCAGGTGAACCAGGGAAAAGCTTTCTAAGCCTTATTCAGACCCATAGAGGCTGCGCTGTGTGTGACTTCAGAGACCTCAGGGAGTATAGGGGTGGGTGGGTGCTTGATGCTTCAGACTCATGTCATTGAAGGACATAACATAGTCTGGATTCACAGAGATTCACAACACAGAGCCATTGTCACTTACTAACAGCTCAGGACACCCAGAGCTAACAAGAAATTGCAGTCTCAGCCGGGCTTTAATCACAGCACACACACAGATCTCTGTGAATTCAAAGATGGCCTGATTTACAGAGTGAGTTTTAGGACAGCCCAAGATACACAAAGAAACCCTTTCTTGAAAAACAAAGCAAAACAGCAAAAGAAAGAAAGACAAGGAAAAAGAAAAAAATGGCAGTCTCTTTCCACTCTCTCCTCCATTGGCTCTTAAAGAGCTCTCAAGCTGAACTGGAGACCATGGTGTCACTCAAAACTGGGAAGCCAGAAACCTTAGGGGGGTCACAGGAGTCGGACTGACTGCAGCACTTGATGCCTCAACCCTGCTAATGGCTGTGATATAAGGCATGGTAAAATACGGGCTTTGGCAGAGCACTACTCCCCTTTCTCTATTATTATTGCTACACAACGAAAAGGACCGGGGGGGGGGTGATGATGTGCAGTCAGTGCTGGTATTGAAATCTCACTGACTCCTTCCGCACTCCTTGTCAATTCCCGACTTTGTCAAATCAACTATCGTGAATCTTTGATGTGGGTTGGCCCTTTAGGAACTCAGAGAAACAAGACAGACAGACCTGTTTCATCCCAGAAACCTCCCAGTTCCTGAGCCCTAGCCCTGGAAGTCTCAAAGCCATCACATCCAGAAATCTCTCTAGTCCCTGCTAGTGGTGAACTCACTTCGTCTTCCCCAGGACCACTAATTATTTCTCCATGTTTTCCTGTGAGATCTGAGGCCAGCTTTCTTCTTCCTCCCTCTGGCCTCTCCACGAACGATCTCCATTCTCTAGACAACATGTCTAGAACCGAGTCTTATAGGCACCGAGAGAGTGTGTCTTGAGGGCAGTTGGCGTTTCTAGGACACGAGTGACATCACAAAATTCCGAGAGCTCTCTGGGATACCGTGGAATTTCCAGAGAAGGGACTGCTGATGTCGTGAGGCACGGCCTTTACCTCCTTGCTGATATTTCTCCCCGAACTGACCGACCGACCGACCGACCGACCGACCAACCGGAACCTGAGGTTTCCTTTCCAGGAGTCTCTCCTCCGACACAGAGGGAGCCATTCAGGATTTCCTCCTTCCAAAACCAGAAATTTCTCTCTGCTTCATTAATATCTTCTCACTACTTCCTGAACCCATGGGGAGTTAGTTAGTTGAACACTCACTTTTTTCATGAATGACCCTTCCTCCCTCTCCTGAACATCTCATATTACTGATTCATACTCAGTAAAACAGTAATATGAGAAATTAGGCCAGGAGGACATGGAAGATGAGGGTTGAGTCTTCTGAAGTGAACAAGCACTTAGGGAAGGCTAAACTTAAGGGAATTTGACTCTGAGTGGCAAGACATGAATAGCTGCTGCCAAGGCACAGATACAGGCACCAACTGGGCCCTCGGCATCCTCCTGCATCATCAGAGCTGTGTGGGAAACTCAGCCCAAAGGAGGGGCCGTGTTCAAAGGGAGAGGGCATTTTCGAGGACAGCACTGTTTTCTTTTTCTTCTTTCTTTCTTTCTTTCTTTCTTTCTTTCTTTTTTTTTTTCGAGACAGGGTTGTTCTGTAGTTTTTTTTTTTTTTGGAGCCTGTCCTGGAACTAGCTCTTGTAGACCAGGCTGGTCTTGAACTCACATGCTTTCTTTTTTTTTCTATTGGATATTTTTGACTTCTTTATCAAAGATCAGGTGTTCGAAGATGTGTGGATCGATATCCGGGTCTTCTATTCGGTTCCATTGGTCCTCCTGTCTGTTCTTATGCCAGGACCAGGCTGTTTTCAGAACTGTAGCTTACAGAGTGTTCTTGCAGGTGGGGCACAGAAGAGGTTAATTACGGTACCTTAGTTCTTCTGCTTTTCTAGCAGACCGGAGCCCAGCTGACAGGAATCCAGTAGAGATGGTGTCAAGGTTCACACTGACACTAACAGCTGTAACTTGAGCAGGATTTGTGATCCACATGAAATTTGCAATGAATTGCAGCAAATCTGTGACACTCTAACTTGCTCAGGCTCAGTATCTGAACATACAGATGTTTGCAATGATCACTGGCTTCAGGATTTTTTTTTTGTTGTTGTTGTTGTTGTTTTGTTTTTCCACGAGACAGGGTTTCCCTGTAGCTGAAGTTTAACGGCCTGGTGTTTTTGTGACTTACTGCTTCAAAGAACTTCTCCATTTCTTTATCCCTAAGGGAAAAGAAATATAATCACTAAATACATTTAAGTGTCTTTCAACCATTTTAGATCCCTCTGTTGAGAGTTCTCTGTTTAGGTCTGTACTCCATTTTTTAAAATTGGATTATTTGTTCTTTGGATGACCAATTTCTCGACTTCTTTGTGTATTTTGGAGATTAGTGAAGATCTTTTCCCATTCTGTAAGGCCGTCGTTTTGTCTTGTTGGCCATGTTCTTTGCTTTACAGAAGCTTTTCAGTTTCAGGAGGTCTCACTTATTAATTGTTTCTCTCAGTGTCTGTTTTTTTTTCTTTTTTTTTCTTTTTTCTTTCTTTTTTTTTCTTTTTTTTCTTTTTTTCTTTTTTTCTTTTTTTTCTTCTTCTTCTTTTCTTTTTTTTTCTTTTTTTTCTCTCTTTAGTTTTTTTCTTTGTTCTTTTTTTTTGTTTTGTTTTTCTTTTTTTTTCTTTTTTCTTTTTTTTCTTTTTCTCTCAGTGTCTGTGCTACTGGGGTTCTATTTAGCAAGCGTTCTCCTGTGCCAATGTGTTCAAGTGCATTTGATATTTTTATTTTTATATTCTTTTATTGTGGATGAAGTCAATTATTTGAACTCTCAAATATTTTTATTGTTATTATCTCTCTATTTGTTTGCTTATTTGTGGTTGTTCACCAACTTGACTATCTAGAGGAAGTAAAAGTCGTAACAAGGTTTCCGTAGGTGAACCTGCGGAAGGATCATTAACGTGAGAGAGCAGCGGCGGCGGCTCTGCCCGCCCGCTCGCCTGCCTCGCCCGAGTTCTCGCCGGGAGGCGCGCTCCCCGGGTCGCACGTGTGTTGTGCGCACGGAAGTGTGCGTGCGCACGGGCGCGCGTGGCGGTCGTGAGAGAGAGGTCGAGAGAGGGGGAAGGGGGACGGGCGCCGGCTCGCCCGCCCTCCTCGCCCCGTCCGAGGACCCGTGTCTGGCTCTGCCGCTGGCGGCTCACGGCAGACGGCGGCTCTCTTCCCGCTCTCGCTCTCCTCCGTCCACTCCCGCTGCTTGCCTCACCGCACCGCAGCGGCCCGCGGGTGTGTCCCCTCTTTCCTGGGCGCGCGCCTTTCCCTCTCCATCCCTCTTCCCGGGGGAGGATGGGCGAGGGTCTGGCAGCGCCCCGGGCCCCCTCTCGCCGCCGACCTCCGCTCGCGCGCCGTGGCGCCGCGGCGCGCCTGTCGGGGAGGCGGCGGAGGTTGGGTGCACTTTTTTTTCCCCCCTCTCCACCTCCTTCTCCAAAGGACCGGGGTAGACCAGTAGTCCCTCCCACCGGGCGGGAGGCCATTTTTTTCCCCCGGGGATGCCGCGGGTCGACCAGATGTCCCGCTGGACTCTTTTTTTTTTTTTTTTTTTTAATGTATAATATATATTATATCTTCCTAGACCTGACGGGTCGACCAGTTGTCTCTGTGCACTTCCTTTTTTTTGACGGACTGGAAGCGGGTCGACCAGTTGTCCGATTAAATATTTAGCCTTTAAAATGCTAAGTACCGGGGTCGACCAGTTGGCCTTGTGAACTTTGGTCGACCAGTTGTCTTTTTCCATGTCTTGATTGACTGATGTCATTCTTCAATGTGTTGGTGGTTAGTTTATCTATTTTGTTCTCTATGCCAACACGCCCCACTCACCAAACACTTTTTTTTAAATTTATTTATTTACTTATTTTTATTTTACTTTTTTATTATTTATTTATTTATACATACATACATACATCCTGTCTATCTGTCCAGATGGGGCAGGGGTAGAAGGGGCTAGCTATGAGAGGAAGGTGCTCGGTGGGAATAAATAGCTGAATATTAATTCATTTGAGTAATATTAAAACTGTTCAAGTAGAAAACAATTGCTTTCTTTTTCTGTTTGCCCAGAGATCTGACTGACTGCAACTTGGAAAGAAGACGGCCCTGCTGGACAGAGACCTCCCTCCTGCTTTGGGTGGGTCGACCAGTTTACATGTTTATTTCCACGTTTTGTCTTTTATGGATTGAATGGATGTGTCTCTCTCTTTTTTTTTTTTTTTTTTTTTTTTTGGTTTTTCGAGACAGGGTTTCTCTGTGGCTTTGGAGCCTGTCCTGGAACTAGCACTGTAGACCAGGCTGGTCTCGAACTCACAGAGATCCGCCTACCTCTGCCTCCCGAGTACTGGGATTAAAGGCGTGCGCCACCATCGCCCGGCTCTCATTTTTTTTTTCACGATTGCTTGCTTGCTTGCTTGCTTACTTACTTACTTACTTACTATCTGTTCAGCCCATCTCATTTACTTACTTCTTTAAAAAAAATGACCCACCTAGATATTTACTTACTTACTTACTTACTTGTTCATTCATTCCTTCACTTCCTTATCTTCTTTCATATATCTGTTTATTTATCTGCTGATTTAGCGTGACTCATTTACTTATTGAATGTTTCAATTATTATTTAGTTTTATTCATTTTTTCATTCTTTATGTCTATTTTTATGTATGTATTTACTTACTTTCTTAATTTTTTTTTTACTTTTTAAAATTTACTTAATTTTTTTCTTTCTTTGGGAATGTAGATTCTTTCTTCCTTTCTTCCTTTCTTTCCTTCTTTCTGTCTCCTGACTGTCACTGGCTAAGAAAATGGTGGCCTCCATGTCACTGGTCAGCATAGCAGCTCCTAAAATGGAATTTGATGAAGGGATACATAGATAGATAGATAGATAGATAGATAGATAGATAGATAGATAGATAGATAGATAGATAGATAGATGGGATGCGCACACGCTCACACACACACACACACACACACACACACATATGCACGCACGTGCATGACATGTACAGATGGGGGGCGATTCCAATGTTTTCAGAGGAAGGTGCTCGCTGGTAATAATAAATGTGCTGGTAAATAAGGCTGGAAATAGCTGAATATTAAATCATTAAAACTCTTCAAATAAATAAAAAGCAATTCCATTTCTCTCTCTCTCTCTCTTTCTCACCATATACCAGCACATCTGAACTGACTGCAACATACAAAAGAAGAAGAAACACGGAAAGAAGACATCCCTGCTGGACAGGATCTGAGATGAGAATAAATTCATCGAATGGCTGCCAACAGCATTTCATTGAGAAGAGATTCCACATTTTATGCTGTACAGTTACTTAGTTAGATAGATAGATAAAGAGAGGCCTGTGAACTGGGGTGGGCTGTGGCTTCTCAGGTCACCTCAGGTCAGGGAGGGGCTGAGGAGTGTCCCATTGGCCTTGACAATAGGCAGGAGTCAGAGGTTAATGTCAGGGCAGGGCCTGAGAGTTCCTCAAAGGGAATGAATGGAGACCCTTGCTTACCTAAGAAATGCCTGACCTTGGAAAAGGACTTGTGGAAAGCGGGCCCTTGAAACTGTGGTTTCACGTCTTACTAGAAAGCTCCCTCTTGGAAGGGAAAGTCATCGTGATATCTTACTCTTTTCCCAAGGATACCCTACCTACCCTTCTGATCATTCTTACTGAATTAAGTCTTCCACTGCAAATAAATAAATAAATAAATAATAAATGAAGTGGGTGAGTGAGTGAGTGAGTGAGTAAGTAAGTAAGTAAGTAAGTAAACAAGCAAATACGTGGATGGACAAATAAATACAAAGTTTGCTGTTGTTGACTGACTTTTGATTTCATAATGAATCTCTCTCTCTCTCTCTCTCTCTCTCTCACACACACACACACACACACACACACACTAAATATACAATAAAAGGAAGCATAACACCTTTACTCAGGGGGCAGAGTGAACTCTGAAAGTTTTCCAGGCGGGGGGGGGGAGAGACAGAATATAAGAACAAAATGAGAAACAAGGAAAAATAGTGTTGGCTGGCTGGCCGGCTTTCAGTTCCCTGACAGAAATGAGCACATTGTGGAGGAAACACAAAGTTGTTACACTATGTGGGTGTGATGAGGAGAGATTGTGAGTGAGTGTCCTGTCAGAACAAAGTTAGTCCCATAGTTGATGAAATTCATTATCCCAAAACTTCAGCAGAATATATCCCAAGTTTGCAAATGTGTGATCAGCTTGTGACAGGTTGGGCTGGAGATGCTGAGAACTGGGGAGCCCTCAATGCAAGAGCAGACACTCATTCCCATGAAGAGGGAGAGAGGGAGGGAGGGAGGGAGGGAGGGATCATTCATTTCTATACTCAAGTTTAAAGAAAGATGAGTGGCTATCTATGGAGAGACCACTCACAGATATGAAAAATCATTTCCTAAAAATCAAATTTCTCAGTCAGTATGCAACTGCTATGGTGCTTCTCCTAGATAGAGCAAAACACACAAACAAACTGATTCCTTGATCTAGAGCCACAGTGCACATGCTGTGGAAAAGGGGACATGGCCAACTTGAATCACAATATTCATCAGAGCATGAAAAGAGCGTAAAAAGGACACAGAGGAGAGATAATTGTGGTCCTTCCTTCCTCCCTCCCTCCCTCCCTCCCTCCCTCCCTCCCTCCCTCCCTCCTTCCCTCAGGAAGTGACTGACAGATGAGACTTTGTCCAAGCAGGTTCTGTCTGAAATACCAGACTTGAGTTTCCCCCTCTGTGGGTATTAGCTAATCAGTCCTCCCTTCTTTCTGTAGGAAGGTGGTGCATGTCTCTCAGAACTTACCTGGTTTCCTCTGCACCAGGTGAACCAGGGAAAAGCTTTCTAAGCCTTATTCAGACCCATAGAGGCTGCGCTGTGTGTGACTTCAGAGACCTCAGGGAGTATAGGGGTGGGTGGGTGCTTGATGCTTCAGACTCATGTCATTGAAGGACATAACATAGTCTGGATTCACAGAGATTCACAACACAGAGCCATTGTCACTTACTAACAGCTCAGGACACCCAGAGCTAACAAGAAATTGCAGTCTCAGCCGGGCTTTAATCACAGCACACACACAGATCTCTGTGAATTCAAAGATGGCCTGATTTACAGAGTGAGTTTTAGGACAGCCCAAGATACACAAAGAAACCCTTTCTTGAAAAACAAAGCAAAACAGCAAAAGAAAGAAAGACAAGGAAAAAGAAAAAAATGGCAGTCTCTTTCCACTCTCTCCTCCATTGGCTCTTAAAGAGCTCTCAAGCTGAACTGGAGACCATGGTGTCACTCAAAACTGGGAAGCCAGAAACCTTAGGGGGGTCACAGGAGTCGGACTGACTGCAGCACTTGATGCCTCAACCCTGCTAATGGCTGTGATATAAGGCATGGTAAAATACGGGCTTTGGCAGAGCACTACTCCCCTTTCTCTATTATTATTGCTACACAACGAAAAGGACCGGGGGGGGGGTGTGATGATGTGCAGTCAGTGCTGGTATTGAAATCTCACTGACTCCTTCCGCACTCCTTGTCAATTCCCGACTTTGTCAAATCAACTATCGTGAATCTTTGATGTGGGTTGGCCCTTTAGGAACTCAGAGAAACAAGACAGACAGACCTGTTTCATCCCAGAAACCTCCCAGTTCCTGAGCCCTAGCCCTGGAAGTCTCAAAGCCATCACATCCAGAAATCTCTCTAGTCCCTGCTAGTGGTGAACTCACTTCGTCTTCCCCAGGACCACTAATTATTTCTCCATGTTTTCCTGTGAGATCTGAGGCCAGCTTTCTTCTTCCTCCCTCTGGCCTCTCCACGAACGATCTCCATTCTCTAGACAACATGTCTAGAACCGAGTCTTATAGGCACCGAGAGAGTGTGTCTTGAGGGCAGTTGGCGTTTCTAGGACACGAGTGACATCACAAAATTCCGAGAGCTCTCTGGGATACCGTGGAATTTCCAGAGAAGGGACTGCTGATGTCGTGAGGCACGGCCTTTACCTCCTTGCTGATATTTCTCCCCGAACTGACCGACCGACCGACCGACCGACCGACCAACCGGAACCTGAGGTTTCCTTTCCAGGAGTCTCTCCTCCGACACAGAGGGAGCCATTCAGGATTTCCTCCTTCCAAAACCAGAAATTTCTCTCTGCTTCATTAATATCTTCTCACTACTTCCTGAACCCATGGGGAGTTAGTTAGTTGAACACTCACTTTTTTCATGAATGACCCTTCCTCCCTCTCCTGAACATCTCATATTACTGATTCATACTCAGTAAAACAGTAATATGAGAAATTAGGCCAGGAGGACATGGAAGATGAGGGTTGAGTCTTCTGAAGTGAACAAGCACTTAGGGAAGGCTAAACTTAAGGGAATTTGACTCTGAGTGGCAAGACATGAATAGCTGCTGCCAAGGCACAGATACAGGCACCAACTGGGCCCTCGGCATCCTCCTGCATCATCAGAGCTGTGTGGGAAACTCAGCCCAAAGGAGGGGCCGTGTTCAAAGGGAGAGGGCATTTTCGAGGACAGCACTGTTTTCTTTTTCTTCTTTCTTTCTTTCTTTCTTTCTTTCTTTCTTTCTTTCTTTTTTTTTTTCGAGACAGGGTTGTTCTGTAGTTTTTTTTTTTTTTTGGAGCCTGTCCTGGAACTAGCTCTTGTAGACCAGGCTGGTCTTGAACTCACATGCTTTCTTTTTTTTTCTATTGGATATTTTTGACTTCTTTATCAAAGATCAGGTGTTCGAAGATGTGTGGATCGATATCCGGGTCTTCTATTCGGTTCCATTGGTCCTCCTGTCTGTTCTTATGCCAGGACCAGGCTGTTTTCAGAACTGTAGCTTACAGAGTTTTCTTGGAGGTGGGGCACAGAAGAGGTTAATTACGGTACCTTAGTTCTTCTGCTTTTCTAGCAGACCGGAGCCCAGCTGACAGGAATCCAGTAGAGATGGTGTCAAGGTTCACACTGACACTAACAGCTGTAACTTGAGCAGGATTTGTGATCCACATGAAATTTGCAATGAATTGCAGCAAATCTGTGACACTCTAACTTGCTCAGGCTCAGTATCTGAACATACAGATGTTTGCAATGATCACTGGCTTCAGGATTTTTTTTTTGTTGTTGTTGTTTTGTTTTTCCACGAGACAGGGTTTCCCTGTAGCTGAAGTTTAACGGCCTGGTGTTTTTGTGACTTACTGCTTCAAAGAACTTCTCCATTTCTTTATCCCTAAGGGAAAAGAAATATAATCACTAAATACATTTAAGTGTCTTTCAACCATTTTAGATCCCTCTGTTGAGAGTTCTCTGTTTAGGTCTGTACTCCATTTTTTAAAATTGGATTATTTGTTCTTTGGATGACCAATTTCTCGACTTCTTTGTGTATTTTGGAGATTAGTGAAGATCTTTTCCCATTCTGTAAGGCCGTCGTTTTGTCTTGTTGGCCATGTTCTTTGCTTTACAGAAGCTTTTCAGTTTCAGGAGGTCTCACTTATTAATTGTTTCTCTCAGTGTCTGTTTTTTTTTCTTTTTTTTTCTTTTTTCTTTCTTTCTTTTTTCTTTTTTTTCTTTTTTTCTTTTTTTCTTTTTTTTCTTCTTCTTCTTTTCTTTTTTTTCTTTTTTTTCTCTCTTTAGTTTTTTTCTTTGTTCTTTTTTTTTGTTTTGTTTTTCTTTTTTTTTCTTTTTTCTTTTTTTTCTTTTTCTCTCAGTGTCTGTGCTACTGGGGTTCTATTTAGCAAGCGTTCTCCTGTGCCAATGTGTTCAAGTGCATTTGATATTTTTATTTTTATATTCTTTTATTGTGGATGAAGTCAATTATTTGAACTCTCAAATATTTTTATTGTTATTATCTCTCTATTTGTTTGCTTATTTGTGGTTGTTCACCAACTTGACTATCTAGAGGAAGTAAAAGTCGTAACAAGGTTTCCGTAGATGAACCTGCGGAAGGATCATTAACGTGAGAGAGCAGCGGCGGCGGCTCTGCCCGCCCGCTCGCCTGCCTCGCCCGAGTTCTCGCCGGGAGGCGCGCTCCCCGGGTCGCACGTGTGTTGTGCGCACGGAAGTGTGCGTGCGCACGGGCGCGCGTGGCGGTCGTGAGAGAGAGGTCGAGAGAGGGGGAAGGGGGACGGGCGCCGGCTCGCCCGCCCTCCTCGCCCCGTCCGAGGACCCGTGTCTGGCTCTGCCGCTGGCGGCTCACGGCGGACGGCGGCTCTCTTCCCGCTCTCGCTCTCCTCCGTCCACTCCCGCTGCTTGCCTCACCGCACCACAGCGGCCCGCGGGTGTGTCCCCTCTTTCCCGGGCGCGCGCCTTTCCCTCTCCATCCCTCTTCCCGGGGGAGGATGGGCGAGGGTCTGGCGGCGCCCCGGGCCCCCTCTCGCCGCCGACCTCCGCTCGCGCGCCGTGGCGCCGCGGCGCGCCTGTCGGGGAGGCGGCGGAGGTTGGGCGCACTTTTTTTCCCCCCTCTCCACCTCCTTCTCCAAAGGACCGGGGTAGACCAGTAGTCCCTCCCACCGGGCGGGAGGCCATTTTTTTCCCCCGGGGATGCGGCGGGTCGACCAGATGTCCCGCTGGACTGTTTTTTTTTTTTTTTTAATGTATAATATATATTATATCTTCCTAGACCTGACGGGTCGACCAGTTGTCTCTGTGCACTTCCTTTTTTTTGACGGACTGGAAGCGGGTCGACCAGTTGTCCGATTAAATATTTGGCCTTAAAATGCTAAGTACCGGGGTCGACCAGTTGGCCTTGTGAACTTGGGTCGACCAGTTGTCTTTTTCCATGTCTTGATTGACTGATGTCATTCTTCAATGTGTTGGTGGTTAGTTTATCTCTTTTGTTTCTATGCCAACACGCCCCACTCACCAAACACTTTTTTTTTAATTTATTTATTTACTTATTTTTATTTTACTTTTTTATTATTTATTTATTTATACATACATACATACATCCTGTCTATCTGTCCAGATGGGGCAGGGGTAGAAGGGGCTAGCTATGAGAGGAAGGTGCTCGGTGGGCATCCAGTTGTAAATAAGGCTGGGAATAAATAGCTGAATATTAATTCATTTGAGTAATATTAAAACTGTTCAAGTAGAAAACAATTGCTTTCTTTTTCTGTTTGCCCAGAGATCTGACTGACTGCAACTTGGAAAGAAGACGGCCCTGCTGGACAGAGACCTCCCTCCTGCTTTGGGTGGGTCGACCAGTTTACATGTTTATTTCCACGTTTTGTCTTTTATGGATTGAATGGATGTGTCTCTCTCTTTTTTTTTTTTTTTTTTTTGGTTTTTCGAGACAGGGTTTCTCTGTGGCTTTGGAGCCTGTCTTGGAACTAGCACTGTAGACCAGGCTGGTCTCGAACTCACAGAGATCCGCCTACCTCTGCCTCCCGAGTACTGGGATTAAAGGCGTGCGCCACCATCGTCCGGCTCTCATTTTTTTTCACGATTGCTTGCTTGCTTGCTTGCTTACTTACTTACTTACTTACTATCTGTTCAGCCCATCTCATTTACTTACTTCTTTAAAAAAAATGACCCACCTAGTTATTTACTTACTTACTTACTTACTTACTTGTTCATTCATTCCTTCACTTCCTTATCTTCTTTCATATATCTGTTTATTTATCTGCTGATTTAGCGTGACTCATTTACTTATTGAATGTTTCAATTATTATTTAGTTTTATTCATTTATTCATTCTTTATGTCTATTTTTATGTATGTATTTACTTACTTTCTTAATTTTTTTTTTACTTTTTAAAATTTACTTAATTTTTTTCTTTCTTTGGGAATGTAGATTCTTTCTTCCTTTCTTCCTTTCTTTCCTTCTTTCTGTCTCCTGACTGTCACTGGCTAAGAAAATGGTGGCCTCCATGTCACTGGTCAGCATAGCAGCTCCTAAAATGGAATTTGATGAAGGGATACATAGATAGATAGATAGATAGATAGATAGATAGATAGATAGATAGATAGATAGATAGATAGATGGGATGCGCACACGCTCACACACACACACACACACACACACACACACACACATATGCACGCACGTGCATGACATGTACAGATGGGGGGCGATTCCAATGTTTTCAGAGGAAGGTGCTCGCTGGTAATAATAAATGTGCTGGTAAATAAGGCTGGAAATAGCTGAATATTAAATCATTAAAACTCTTCAAATAAATAAAAAGCAATTCCATTTCTCTCTCTCTCTCTTTCTCACCATATACCAGCACATCTGAACTGACTGCAACATACAAAAGAAGAAGAAACACGGAAAGAAGACATCCCTGCTGGACAGGATCTGAGATGAGAATAAATTCATCGAATGGCTGCCAACAGCATTTCATTGAGAAGAGATTCCACATTTTATGCTGTACCGTTACTTAGTTAGATAGATAGATAAAGAGAGGCCTGTGAACTGGGGTGGGCTGTGGCTTCTCAGGTCACCTCAGGTCAGGGAGGGGCTGAGGAGTGTCCCATTGGCCTTGACAATAGGCAGGAGTCAGAGGTTAATGTCAGGGCAGGGCCTGAGAGTTCCTCAAAGGGAATGAATGGAGACCCTTGCTTACCTAAGAAATGCCTGACCTTGGAAAAGGACTTGTGGAAAGCGGGCCCTTGAAACTGTGGTTTCACGTCTTACTAGAAAGCTCCCTCTTGGAAGGGAAAGTCATCGTGATATCTTACTCTTTTCCCAAGGATACCCTACCTACCCTTCTGATCATTCTTACTGAATTAAGTCTTCCACTGCAAATAAATAAATAAATAAATAATAAATGAAGTGGGTGAGTGAGTGAGTGAGTGAGTAAGTAAGTAAGTAAGTAAGTAAACAAGCAAATACGTGGATGGACAAATAAATACAAAGTTTGCTGTTGTTGACTGACTTTTGATTTCATAATGAATCTCTCTCTCTCTCTCTCTCTCTCTCTCTCTCTCTCTCTCTCTCTCTCACACACACACACACTAAATATACAATAAAAGGAAGCATAACACCTTTACTCAGGGGGCAGAGTGAACTCTGAAAGTTTTCCAGGCGGGGGGGGGAGAGACAGAATATAAGAACAAAATGAGAAACAAGGAAAAATAGTGTTGGCTGGCTGGCCGGCTTTCAGTTCCCTGACAGAAATGAGCACATTGTGGAGGAAACACAAAGTTGTTACACTATGTGGGTGTGATGAGGAGAGATTGTGAGTGAGTGTCCTGTCAGAACAAAGTTAGTCCCATAGTTGATGAAATTCATTATCCCAAAACTTCAGCAGAATATATCCCAAGTTTGCAAATGTGTGATCAGCTTGTGACAGGTTGGGCTGGAGATGCTGAGAACTGGGGAGCCCTCAATGCAAGAGCAGACACTCATTCCCATGAAGAGGGAGAGAGGGAGGGAGGGAGGGAGGGATCATTCATTCCTATACTCAAGTTTAAAGAAAGATGAGTGGCTATCTATGGAGAGACCACTCACAGATATGAAAAATCATTTCCTAAAAATCAAATTTCTCAGTCAGTATGCAACTGCTATGGTGCTTCTCCTAGATAGAGCAAAACACACAAACAAACTGATTCCTTGATCTAGAGCCACAGTGCACATGCTGTGGAAAAGGGGACATGGCCAACTTGAATCACAATATCCATCAGAGCATGAAAAGAGCGTAAAAAGGACACAGAGGAGAGATAATTGTGGTCCTTCCTTCCTCCCTCCCTCCCTCCCTCCCTCCCTCCCTCCTTCCCTCAGGAAGTGACTGACAGATGAGACTTTGTCCAAGCAGGTTCTGTCTGAAATACCAGACTTGAGTTTCCCCCTCTGTGGGTATTAGCTAATCAGTCCTCCCTTCTTTCTGTAGGAAGGTGGTGCATGTCTCTCAGAACTTACCTGGTTTCCTCTGCACCAGGTGAACCAGGGAAAAGCTTCCTAAGCCTTATTCAGACCCATAGAGGCTGCGCTGTGTGTGACTTCAGAGACCTCAGGGAGTATAGGGGTGGGTGGGTGCTTGATGCTTCAGACTCATGTCATTGAAGGACATAACATAGTCTGGATTCACAGAGATTCACAACACAGAGCCATTGTCACTTACTAACAGCTCAGGACACCCAGAGCTAACAAGAAATTGCAGTCTCAGCCGGGCTTTAATCACAGCACACACACAGATCTCTGTGAATTCAAAGATGGCCTGATTTACAGGGTGAGTTTTAGGACAGCCCAAGATACACAAAGAAACCCTTTCTTGAAAAACAAAGCAAAACAGCAAAAGAAAGAAAGACAAGGAAAAAGAAAAAAATGGCAGTCTCTTTCCACTCTCTCCTCCATTGGCTCTTAAAGAGCTCTCAAGCTGAACTGGAGACCATGGTGTCACTCAAAACTGGGAAGCCAGAAACCTTAGGGGGGTCACAGGAGTCGGACTGACTGCAGCACTTGATGCCTCAACCCTGCTAATGGCTGTGATATAAGGCATGGTAAAATACGGGCTTTGGCAGAGCACTACTCCCCTTTCTCTATTATTATTGCTACACAACGAAAAGGACCGGGGGGGGGTGATGATGTGCAGTCAGTGCTGGTATTGAAATCTCACTGACTCCTTCCGCACTCCTTGTCAATTCCCGACTTTGTCAAATCAACTATCGTGAATCTTTGATGTGGGTTGGCCCTTTAGGAACTCAGAGAAACAAGACAGACAGACCTGTTTCATCCCAGAAACCTCCCAGTTCCTGAGCCCTAGCCCTGGAAGTCTCAAATCCATCACATCCAGAAATCTCTCTAGTCCCTGCTAGTGGTGAACTCACTTCGTCTTCCCCAGGACCACTAATTATTTCTCCATGTTTTCCTGTGAGATCTGAGGCCAGCTTTCTTCTTCCTCCCTCTGGCCTCTCCACGAACGATCTCCATTCTCTAGACAACATGTCTAGAACCGAGTCTTATAGGCACCGAGAGAGTGTGTCTTGAGGGCAGTTGGCGTTTCTAGGACACGAGTGACATCACAAAATTCCGAGAGCTCTCTGGGATACCGTGGAATTTCCAGAGAAGGGACTGCTGATGTCGTGAGGCACGGCCTTTACCTCCTTGCTGATATTTCTCCCCGAACTGACCGACCGACCGACCGACCGACCGACCAACCGGAACCTGAGGTTTCCTTTCCAGGAGTCTCTCCTCCGACACAGAGGGAGCCATTCAGGATTTCCTCCTTCCAAAACCAGAAATTTCTCTCTGCTTCATTAATATCTTCTCACTACTTCCTGAACCCATGGGGAGTTAGTTAGTTGAACACTCACTTTTTTCATGAATGACCCTTCCTCCCTCTCCTGAACATCTCATATTACTGATTCATACTCAGTAAAACAGTAATATGAGAAATTAGGCCAGGAGGACATGGAAGATGAGGGTTGAGTCTTCTGAAGTGAACAAGCACTTAGGGAAGGCTAAACTTAAGGGAATTTGACTCTGAGTGGCAAGACATGAATAGCTGCTGCCAAGGCACAGATACAGGCACCAACTGGGCCCTCGGCATCCTCCTGCATCATCAGAGCTGTGTGGGAAACTCAGCCCAAAGGAGGGGCCGTGTTCAAAGGGAGAGGGCATTTTCGAGGACAGCACTGTTTTCTTTTTCTTCTTTCTTTCTTTCTTTCTTTCTTTCTTTCTTTCTTTTTTTTTTTCGAGACAGGGTTGTTCTGTAGTTTTTTTTTTTTTTTGGAGCCTGTCCTGGAACTAGCTCTTGTAGACCAGGCTGGTCTTGAACTCACATGCTTTCTTTTTTTTTCTATTGGATATTTTTGACTTCTTTATCAAAGATCAGGTGTTCGAAGATGTGTGGATCGATATCCGGGTCTTCTATTCGGTTCCATTGGTCCTCCTGTCTGTTCTTATGCCAGGACCAGGCTGTTTTCAGAACTGTAGCTTACAGAGTGTTCTTGCAGGTGGGGCACAGAAGAGGTTAATTACGGTACCTTAGTTCTTCTGCTTTTCTAGCAGACCGGAGCCCAGCTGACAGGAATCCAGTAGAGATGGTGTCAAGGTTCACACTGACACTAACAGCTGTAACTTGAGCAGGATTTGTGATCCACATGAAATTTGCAATGAATTGCAGCAAATCTGTGACACTCTAACTTGCTCAGGCTCAGTATCTGAACATACAGATGTTTGCAATGATCACTGGCTTCAGGATTTTTTTTTGTTGTTGTTGTTGTTGTTTTGTTTTTCCACGAGACAGGGTTTCCCTGTAGCTGAAGTTTAACGGCCTGGTGTTTTTGTGACTTACTGCTTCAAAGAACTTCTCCATTTCTTTATCCCTAAGGGAAAAGAAATATAATCACTAAATACATTTAAGTGTCTTTCAACCATTTTAGATCCCTCTGTTGAGAGTTCTCTGTTTAGGTCTGTACTCCATTTTTTAAAATTGGATTATTTGTTCTTTGGATGACCAATTTCTCGACTTCTTTGTGTATTTTGGAGATTAGTGAAGATCTTTTCCCATTCTGTAAGGCCGTCGTTTTGTCTTGTTGGCCATGTTCTTTGCTTTACAGAAGCTTTTCAGTTTCAGGAGGTCTCACTTATTAATTGTTTCTCTCAGTGTCTGTTTTTTTTTCTTTTTTTTTTTTTCTTTCTTTTTTTTCTTTTTTTTCTTTTTTTCTTTTTTTCTTTTTTTTCTTCTTCTTCTTTTCTTTTTTTTTCTTTTTTTTCTCTCTTTAGTTTTTTTCTTTGTTCTTTTTTTTGTTTTGTTTTTCTTTTTTTTTTCTTTTTTCTTTTTTTTCTTTTTCTCTCAGTGTCTGTGCTACTGGGGTTCTATTTAGCAAGCGTTCTCCTGTGCCAATGTGTTCAAGTGCATTTGATATTTTTATTTTTATATTCTTTTATTGTGGATGAAGTCAATTATTTGAACTCTCAAATATTTTTATTGTTATTATCTCTCTATTTGTTTGCTTATTTGTGGTTGTTCACCAACTTGACTATCTAGAGGAAGTAAAAGTCGTAACAAGGTTTCCGTAGGTGAACCTGCGGAAGGATCATTAACGTGAGAGAGCAGCGGCGGCGGCTCTGCCCGCCCGCTCGCCTGCCTCGCCCGAGTTCTCGCCGGGAGGCGCGCTCCCCGGGTCGCACGTGTGTTGTGCTCACGGAAGTGTGCGTGCGCACGGGCGCGCGTGGCGGTCGTGAGAGAGAGGTCGAGAGAGGGGGAAGGGGGACGGGCGCCGGCTCGCCCGCCCTCCTCGCCCCGGCCGAGGACCCGTGTCTGGCTCTGCCGCTGGCGGCTCACGGCTGACGGCGGCTCTCTTCCCGCTCTCGCTCTCCTCCGTCCACTCCCGCTGCTTGCCTCACCGCACCGCAGCGGCCCGCGGGTGTGTCCCCTCTTTCCCGGGCGCGCGCCTTTCCCTCTCCATCCCTCTTCCCGGGGGAGGATGGGCGAGGGTCTGGCGGCGCCCCGGGCCCCCTCTCGCCGCCGACCTCCGCTCGCGCGCCGTGGCGCCGCGGCGCGCCTGTCGGGGAGGCGGCGGAGGTTGGGCGCACTTTTTTTTCCCCCCTCTCCACCTCCTTCTCCAAAGGACCGGGGTAGACCAGTAGTCCCTCCCACCGGGCGGGAGGCCATTTTTTTCCCCCGGGGATGCGGCGGGTCGACCAGATGTCCCGCTGGACTCTTTTTTTTTTTTTTTTAATGTATAATATATATTATATCTTCCTAGACCTGACGGGTCGACCAGTTGTCTCTGTGCACTTCCTTTTTTTTGACGGACTGGAAGCGGGTCGACCAGTTGTCCGATTAAATATTTGGCCTTAAAATGCTAAGTACCGGGGTCGACCAGTTGGCCTTGTGAACTTGGGTCGACCAGTTGTCTTTTTCCATGTCTTGATTGAATGATGTCATTCTTCAATGTGTTGGTGGTTAGTTTATCTCTTTTGTTCTCTATGCCAACACGCCCCACTCACCAAACACTTTTTTTTAAATTTATTTATTTACTTATTTTTATTTTACTTTTTTATTATTTATTTATTTATACATACATACATACATCCTGTCTATCTGTCCAGATGGGGCAGGGGTAGAAGGGGCTAGCTATGAGAGGAAGGTGCTCGGTGGGCATCCAGTTGTAAATAAGGCTGGGAATAAAGAGCTGAATATTAATTCATTTGAGTAATATTAAAACTGTTCAAGTAGAAAACAATTGCTTTCTTTTTCTGTTTGCCCAGAGATCTGACTGACTGCAACTTGGAAAGAAGACGGCCCTGCTGGACAGAGACCTCCCTCCTGCTTTGGGTGGGTCGACCAGTTTACATGTTTATTTCCACATTTTGTCTTTTATGGATTGAATGGATGTGTCTCTCTCTTTTTTTTTTTTTTTTTTTTGGTTTTTCGAGACAGGGTTTCTCTGTGGCTTTGGAGCCTGTCCTGGAACTAGCACTGTAGACCAGGCTGGTCTCGAACTCACAGAGATCCGCCTACCTCTGCCTCCCGAGTACTGGGATTAAAGGCGTGCGCCACCATCGCCCGGCTCTCATTTTTTTTTTCACGATTGCTTGCTTGCTTGCTTGCTTACTTACTTACTTACTTACTATCTGTTCAGCCCATCTCATTTACTTACTTCTTTAAAAAAAATGACCCACCTAGTTATTTACTTACTTACTTACTTACTTACTTGTTCATTCATTCCTTCACTTCCTTATCTTCTTTCATATATCTGTTTATTTATCTGCTGATTTAGCGTGACTCATTTACTTATTGAATGTTTCAATTATTATTTAGTTTTATTCATTTATTCATTCTTTATGTCTATTTTTATGTATGTATTTACTTACTTTCTTAATTTTTTTTTTACTTTTTAAAATTTACTTAATTTTTTTCTTTCTTTGGGAATGTAGATTCTTTCTTCCTTTCTTCCTTTCTTTCCTTCTTTCTGTCTCCTGACTGTCACTGGCTAAGAAAATGGTGGCCTCCATGTCACTGGTCAGCATAGCAGCTCCTAAAATGGAATTTGATGAAGGGATACATAGATAGATAGATAGATAGATAGATAGATAGATAGATAGATAGATAGATAGATGGGATGCGCACACGCTCACACACACACACACACACACACACACATATGCACGCACGTGCATGACATGTACAGATGGGGGGCGATTCCAATGTTTTCAGAGGAAGGTGCTCGCTGGTAATAATAAATGTGCTGGTAAATAAGGCTGGAAATAGCTGAATATTAAATCATTAAAACTCTTCAAATAAATAAAAAGCAATTCCATTTCTCTCTCTCTCTCTTTCTCACCATATACCAGCACATCTGAACTGACTGCAACATACAAAAGAAGAAGAAACACGGAAAGAAGACATCCCTGCTGGACAGGATCTGAGATGAGAATAAATTCATCGAATGGCTGCCAACAGCATTTCATTGAGAAGAGATTCCACATTTTATGCTGTACAGTTACTTAGTTAGATAGATAGATAAAGAGAGGCCTGTGAACTGGGGTGGGCTGTGGCTTCTCAGGTCACCTCAGGTCAGGGAGGGGCTGAGGAGTGTCTCATTGGCCTTGACAATAGGCAGGAGTCAGAGGTTAATGTCAGGGCAGGGCCTGAGAGTTCCTCAAAGGGAATGAATGGAGACCCTTGCTTACCTAAGAAATGCCTGACCTTGGAAAAGGACTTGTGGAAAGCGGGCCCTTGAAACTGTGGTTTCACGTCTTACTAGAAAGCTCCCTCTTGGAAGGGAAAGTCATCGTGATATCTTACTCTTTTCCCAAGGATACCCTACCTACCCTTCTGATCATTCTTACTGAATTAAGTCTTCCACTGCAAATAAATAAATAAATAAATAATAAATGAAGTGGGTGAGTGAGTGAGTGAGTGAGTAAGTAAGTAAGTAAGTAAGTAAACAAGCAAATACGTGGATGGACAAATAAATACAAAGTTTGCTGTTGTTGACTGACTTTTGATTTCATAATGAATCTCTCTCTCTCTCTCTCTCTCACACACACACACACACACATGCACACTAAATATACAATAAAAGGAAGCATAACACCTTTACTCAGGGGGCAGAGTGAACTCTGAAAGTTTTCCAGGCGGGGGGGGGGGAGAGACAGAATATAAGAACAAAATGAGAAACAAGGAAAAATAGTGTTGGCTGGCTGGCCGGCTTTCAGTTCCCTGACAGAAATGAGCACATTGTGGAGGAAACACAAAGTTGTTACACTATGTGGGTGTGATGAGGAGAGATTGTGAGTGAGTGTCCTGTCAGAACAAAGTTAGTCCCATAGTTGATGAAATTCATTATCCCAAAACTTCAGCAGAATATATCCCAAGTTTGCAAATGTGTGATCAGCTTGTGACAGGTTGGGCTGGAGATGCTGAGAACTGGGGAGCCCTCAATGCAAGAGCAGACACTCATTCCCATGAAGAGGGAGAGAGGGAGGGAGGGAGGGAGGGAGGGATCATTCATTCCTATACTCAAGTTTAAAGAAAGATGAGTGGCTATCTATGGAGAGACCACTCACAGATATGAAAAATCATTTCCTAAAAATCAAATTTCTCAGTCAGTATGCAACTGCTATGGTGCTTCTCCTAGATAGAGCAAAACACACAAACAAACTGATTCCTTGATCTAGAGCCACAGTGCACATGTTGTGGAAAAGGGGACATGGCCAACTTGAATCACAATATTCATCAGAGCATGAAAAGAGCGTAAAAAGGACACAGAGGAGAGATAATGTGGTCCTCCCTCCCTCCCTCCCTCCCTCCCTCCCTCCCTCCTTCCCTCAGGAAGTGACTGACAGATGAGACTTTGTCCAAGCAGGTTCTGTCTGAAATACCAGACTTGAGTTTCCCCCTCTGTGGGTATTAGCTAATCAGTCCTCCCTTCTTTCTGTAGGAAGGTGGTGCATGTCTCTCAGAACTTACCTGGTTTCCTCTGCACCAGGTGAACCAGGGAAAAGCTTTCTAAGCCTTATTCAGACCCATAGAGGCTGCGCTGTGTGTGACTTCAGAGACCTCAGGGAGTATAGGGGTGGGTGGGTGCTTGATGCTTCAGACTCATGTCATTGAAGGACATAACATAGTCTGGATTCACAGAGATTCACAACACAGAGCCATTGTCACTTACTAACAGCTCAGGACACCCAGAGCTAACAAGAAATTGCAGTCTCAGCCGGGCTTTAATCACAGCACACACACAGATCTCTGTGAATTCAAAGATGGCCTGATTTACAGAGTGAGTTTTAGGACAGCCCAAGATACACAAAGAAACCCTTTCTTGAAAAACAAAGCAAAACAGCAAAAGAAAGAAAGACAAGGAAAAAGAAAAAAATGGCAGTCTCTTTCCACTCTCTCCTCCATTGGCTCTTAAAGAGCTCTCAAGCTGAACTGGAGACCATGGTGTCACTCAAAACTGGGAAGCCAGAAACCTTAGGGGGGTCACAGGAGTCGGACTGACTGCAGCACTTGATGCCTCAACCCTGCTAATGGCTGTGATATAAGGCATGGTAAAATACGGGCTTTGGCAGAGCACTACTCCCCTTTCTCTATTATTATTGCTACACAACGAAAAGGACCGGGGGGTGGGTGATGATGTGCAGTCAGTGCTGGTATTGAAATCTCACTGACTCCTTCCGCACTCCTTGTCAATTCCCGACTTTGTCAAATCAACTATCGTGAATCTTTGATGTGGGTTGGCCCTTTAGGAACTCAGAGAAACAAGACAGACAGACCTGTTTCATCCCAGAAACTTCCCAGTTCCTGAGCCCTAGCCCTGGAAGTCTCAAAGCCATCACATCCAGAAATCTCTCTAGTCCCTGCTAGTGGTGAACTCACTTCGTCTTCCCCAGGACCACTAATTATTTCTCCATGTTTTCCTGTGAGATCTGAGGCCAGCTTTCTTCTTCCTCCCTCTGGCCTCTCCACGAACGATCTCCATTCTCTAGACAACATGTCTAGTACCGAGTCTTATAGGCACCGAGAGAGTGTGTCTTGAGGGCAGTTGGCGTTTCTAGGACACGAGTGACATCACAAAATTCCGAGAGCTCTCTGGGATACCGTGGAATTTCCAGAGAAGGGACTGCTGATGTCGTGAGGCACGGCCTTTACCTCCTTGCTGATATTTCTCCCCGAACTGACCGACCGACCGACCGACCGACCGACCAACCGGAACCTGAGGTTTCCTTTCCAGGAGTCTCTCCTCCGACACAGAGGGAGCCATTCAGGATTTCCTCCTTCCAAAACCAGAAATTTCTCTCTGCTTCATTAATATCTTCTCACTACTTCCTGAACCCATGGGGAGTTAGTTAGTTGAACACTCACTTTTTTCATGAATGACCCTTCCTCCCTCTCCTGAACATCTCATATTACTGATTCATACTCAGTAAAACAGTAATATGAGAAATTAGGCCAGGAGGACATGGAAGATGAGGGTTGAGTCTTCTGAAGTGAACAAGCACTTAGGGAAGGCTAAACTTAAGGGAATTTGACTCTGAGTGGCAAGACATGAATAGCTGCTGCCAAGGCACAGATACAGGCACCAACTGGGCCCTTGGCATCCTCCTGCATCATCAGAGCTGTGTGGGAAACTCAGCCCAAAGGAGGGGCCGTGTTCAAAGGGAGAGGGCATTTTCGAGGACAGCACTGTTTTCTTTTTCTTCTTTCTTTCTTTCTTTCTTTCTTTCTTTCTTTCTTTCTTTTTTTTTCGAGACAGGGCTGTTCTGTAGTTTTTTTTTTTTTTTTTTGGAGCCTGTCCTGGAACTAGCTCTTGTAGACCAGGCTGGTCTTGAACTCACATGCTTTCTTTTTTTTTCTATTGGATATTTTTGACTTTTTTATCAAAGATCAGGTGTTCGAAGATGTGTGGATCGATATCCGGGTCTTCTATTCGGTTCCATTGGTCCTCCTGTCTGTTCTTATGCCAGGACCAGGCTGTTTTCAGAACTGTAGCTTACAGAGTGTTGTTGCAGGTGGGGCACAGAAGAGGTTAATTACGGTACCTTAGTTCTTCTGCTTTTCTAGCAGACCGGAGCCCAGCTGACAATAATCCAGTAGAGATGGTGTCAAGGTTCACACTGACACTAACAGCTGTAACTTGAGCAGGATTTGTGATCCACATGAAATTTGCAATGAATTGCAGCAAATCTGTGACACTCTAACTTGCTCAGGCTCAGTATCTGAACATACAGATGTTTGCAATGATCACTGGCTTCAGGATTTTTTTTTGTTGTTGTTGTTGTTGTTTTGTTTTTCCACGAGACAGGGTTTCCCTGTAGCTGAAGTTTAACGGCCTGGTGTTTTTGTGACTTACTGCTTCAAAGAACTTCTCCATTTCTTTATCCCTAAGGGAAAAGAAATATAATCACTAAATACATTTAAGTGTCTTTCAACCATTTTAGATCCCTCTGTTGAGAGTTCTCTGTTTAGGTCTGTACTCCATTTTTTAAAATTGGATTATTTGTTCTTTGGATGACCAATTTCTCGACTTCTTTGTGTATTTTGGAGATTAGTGAAGATCTTTTCCCATTCTGTAAGGCCGTCGTTTTGTCTTGTTGGCCATGTTCTTTGCTTTACAGAAGCTTTTCAGTTTCAGGAGGTCTCACTTATTAATTGTTTCTCTCAGTGTCTGTTTTTTTTTCTTTTTTTTTTCTTTTTTCTTTCTTTTTTTTCTTTTTTTTCTTTTTTTCTTTTTTTCTTTTTTTTCTTCTTCTTCTTTTCTTTTTTTTTCTTTTTTTTCTCTCTTTAGTTTTTTTCTTTGTTCTTTTTTTTTGTTTTGTTTTTCTTTTTTTTTTCTTTTTTCTTTTTTTTCTTTTTCTCTCAGTGTCTATGCTACTGGGGTTCTATTTAGCAAGCGTTCTCCTGTGCCAATGTGTTCAAGTGCATTTGATATTTTTATTTTTATATTCTTTTATTGTGGATGAAGTCAATTATTTGAACTCTCAAATATTTTTATTGTTATTATCTCTCTATTTGTTTGCTTATTTGTGGTTGTTCACCAACTTGACTATCTAGAGGAAGTAAAAGTCGTAACAAGGTTTCCGTAGGTGAACCTGCGGAAGGATCATTAACGTGAGAGAGCAGCGGCGGCGGCTCTGCCCGCCCGCTCGCCTGCCTCGCCCGAGTTCTCGCCGGGAGGCGCGCTCCCCGGGTCGCACGTGTGTTGTGCTCACGGAAGTGTGCGTGCGCACGGGCGCGCGTGGCGGTCGTGAGAGAGAGGTCGAGAGAGGGGGAAGGGGGACGGGCGCCGGCTCGCCCGCCCTCCTCGCCCCGGCCGAGGACCCGTGTCTGGCTCTGCCACTGGCGGCTCACGGCGGACGGCGGCTCTCTTCCCGCTCTCGCTCTCCTCCGTCCACTCCCGCTGCTTGCCTCACCGCACCGCAGCGGCCCGCGGGTGTGTCCCCTCTTTCCCGGGCGCGCGCCTTTCCCTCTCCATCCCTCTTCCCGGGGGAGGATGGGCGAGGGTCTGGCGGCGCCCCGGGCCCCCTCTCGCCGCCGACCTCCGCTCGCGCGCTGTGGCGCCGCTCTCGCCTGTCGGGGAGGCGGCGGAGGTTGGGCGCACTTTTTTCCCCCCTCTCCACCTCCTTCTCCAAAGGACCGGGGTAGACCAGTAGTCCCTCCCACCGGGCGGGAGGCCATTTTTTTCCCCCGGGGATGCGGCGGGTCGACCAGATGTCCCGCTGGACTCTTTTTTTTTTTTTTTTTTTTTTTTAATGTATAATATATATTATATCTTCCTAGACCTGACGGGTCGACCAGTTGTCTCTGTGCACTTCCTCTTTTTTGACGGACTGGAAGCGGGTCGACCAGTTGTCCGATTAAATATTTGGCCTTAAAATGCTAAGTACCGGGGTCGACCAGTTGGCCTTGTGAACTTGGGTCGACCAGTTGTCTTTTTCCATGTCTTGATTGAATGATGTCATTCTTCAATGTGTTGGTGGTTAGTTTATCTCTTTTGTTCTCTATGCCAACACGCCCCACTCACCAAACACTTTTTTTTAAATTTATTTATTTACTTATTTTTATTTTACTTTTTTATTATTTATTTATTTATTTATACATACATACATACATCCTGTCTATCTGTCCAGATGGGGCAGGGGTAGAAGGGGCTAGCTATGAGAGGAAGGTGCTCGGTGGGCATCCAGTTGTAAATAAGGCTGGCAATAAATAGCTGAATATTAATTCATTTGAGTAATATTAAAACTGTTCAAGTAGAAAACAATTGCTTTCTTTTTCTGTTTGCCCAGAGATCTGACTGACTGCAACTTGGAAAGAAGACGGCCCTGCTGGACAGAGACCTCCCTCCTGCTTTGGGTGGGTCGACCAGTTTACATGTTTATTTCCACGTTTTGTCTTTTATGGATTGAATGGATGTGTCTCTCTCTTTTTTTTTTTTTTGGTTTTTCGAGACAGGGTTTCTCTGTGGCTTTGGAGCCTGTCCTGGAACTAGCACTGTAGACCAGGCTGGTCTCGAACTCACAGAGATCCGCCTACCTCTGCCTCCCGAGTACTGGGATTAAAGGCGTGCGCCACCATCGCCCGGCTCTCATTTTTTTTTCACGATTGCTTGCTTGCTTGCTTGCTTACTTACTTACTTACTATCTGTTCAGCCCATCTCATTTACTTACTTCTTTAAAAAAAATGACCCACCTAGTTATTTACTTACTTACGTACTTGTTCATTCATTTCTTCACTTCCTTATCTTCTTTCATATATCTGTTTATTTATCTGCTGATTTAGCGTGACTCATTTACTTATTGAATGTTTCAATTATTATTTAGTTTTATTCATTTATTCATTCTTTATGTCTATTTTTATGTACGTATTTACTTACTTTCTTAATTTTTTTTTTACTTTTTAAAATTTACTTAATTTTTTTCTTTCTTTGGGAATGTAGATTCTTTCTTCCTTTCTTCCTTTCTTTCCTTCTTTCTGTCTCCTGACTGTCACTGGCTAAGAAAATGGTGGCCTACATGTCACTGGTCAGCATAGCAGCTCCTAAAATGGAATTTGATGAAGGGATACATAGATAGATAGATAGATAGATAGATAGATAGATAGATAGATAGATAGATAGATAGATAGATGGGATGCGCACACACTCACACACACACACACACACACACATATGCACGCACGTGCATGACATGTACAGATGGGGGGCGATTCCAATGTTTTCAGAGGAAGGTGCTCGCTGGTAATAATAAATGTGCTGGTAAATAAGGCTGGAAATAGCTGAATATTAAATCATTAAAACTCTTCAAATAAATAAAAAGCAATTCCATTTCTCTCTCTCTCTCTTTCTCACCATATACCAGCACATCTGAACTGACTGCAACATACAAAAGAAGAAGAAACACGGAAAGAAGACATCCCTGCTGGACAGGATCTGAGATGAGAATAAATTCATCGAATGGCTGCCAACAGCATTTCATTGAGAAGAGATTCCACATTTTATGCTGTACAGTTACTTAGTTAGATAGATAGATAAAGAGAGGCCTGTGAACTGGGGTGGGCTGTGGCTTCTCAGGTCACCTCAGGTCAGGGAGGGGCTGAGGAGTGTCCCATTGGCCTTGACAATAGGCAGGAGTCAGAGGTTAATGTCAGGGCAGGGCCTGAGACTTCCTCAAAGGGAATGAATGGAGACCCTTGCTTACCTAAGAAATGCCTGACCTTGGAAAAGGACTTGTGGAAAGCGGGCCCTTGAAACTGTGGTTTCACGTCTTACTAGAAAGCTCCCTCTTGGAAGGGAAAGTCATCGTGATATCTTACTCTTTTCCCAAGGATACCCTACCTACCCTTCTGATCATTCTTACTGAATTAAGTCTTCCACTGCAAATAAATAAATAAATAAATAATAAATGAAGTGGGTGAGTGAGTGAGTGAGTGAGTAAGTAAGTAAGTAAGTAAGTAAGTAAACAAGCAAATACGTGGATGGACAAATAAATACAAAGTTTGCTGTTGTTGACTGACTTTTGATTTCATAATGAATCTCTCTCTCTCTCTCTCTCTCTCTCTGTCTCTCTCTCTCTCTCTCACACACACACACACTAAATATACAATAAAAGGAAGCATAACACCTTTACTCAGGGGGCAGAGTGAACTCTGAAAGTTTTCCAGGCGGGGGGGGGGGGGGAGAGACAGAATATAAGAACAAAATGAGAAACAAGGAAAAATAGTGTTGGCTGGCTGGCCGGCTTTCAGTTCCCTGACAGAAATGAGCACATTGTGGAGGAAACACAAAGTTGTTACACTATGTGGGTGTGATGAGGAGAGATTGTGAGTGAGTGTCCTGTCAGAACAAAGTTAGTCCCATAGTTGATGAAATTCATTATCCCAAAACTTCAGCAGAATATATCCCAAGTTTGCAAATGTGTGATCAGCTTGTGACAGGTTGGGCTGGAGATGCTGAGAACTGGGGAGCCCTCAATGCAAGAGCAGACACTCATTCCCATGAAGAGGGAGAGAGGGAGGGAGGGAGGGAGGGAGGGATCATTCATTCCTATACTCAAGTTTAAAGAAAGATGAGTGGCTATCTATGGAGAGACCACTCACAGATATGAAAAATCATTTCCTAAAAATCAAATTTCTCAGTCAGTATGCAACTGCTATGGTGCTTCTCCTAGATAGAGCAAAACACACAAACAAACTGATTCCTTGATCTAGAGCCACAGTGCACATGCTGTGGAAAAGGGGACATGGCCAACTTGAATCACAATATTCATCAGAGCATGAAAAGAGCGTAAAAAGGACACAGAGGAGAGATAATTGTGGTCCTTCCTTCCTCCCTCCCTCCCTCCCTCCCTCCCTCCCTCCCTCCTTCCCTCAGGAGGTGACTGACAGATGAGACTTTGTCCAAGCAGGTTCTGTCTGAAATACCAGACTTGAGTTTCCCCCTCTGTGGGTATTAGCTAATCAGTCCTCCCTTCTTTCTGTAGGAAGGTGGTGCATGTCTCTCAGAACTTACCTGGTTTCCTCTGCACCAGGTGAACCAGGGAAAAGCTTTCTAAGCCTTATTCAGACCCATAGAGGCTGCGCTGTGTGTGACTTCAGAGACCTCAGGGAGTATAGGGGTGGGTGGGTGCTTGATGCTTCAGACTCATGTCATTGAAGGACATAACATAGTCTGGATTCACAGAGATTCACAACACAGAGCCATTGTCACTTACTAACAGCTCAGGACACCCAGAGCTAACAAGAAATTGCAGTCTCAGCCGGGCTTTAATCACAGCACACACACAGATCTCTGTGAATTCAAAGATGGCCTGATTTACAGAGTGAGTTTTAGGACAGCCCAAGATACACAAAGAAACCCTTTCTTGAAAAACAAAGCAAAACAGCAAAAGAAAGAAAGACAAGGAAAAAGAAAAAAATGGCAGTCTCTTTCCACTCTCTCCTCCATTGGCTCTTAAAGAGCTCTCAAGCTGAACTGGAGACCATGGTGTCACTCAAAACTGGGAAGCCAGAAACCTTAGGGGGGTCACAGGAGTCGGACTGACTGCAGCACTTGATGCCTCAACCCTGCTAATGGCTGTGATATAAGGCATGGTAAAATACGGGCTTTGGCAGAGCACTACTCCCCTTTCTCTATTATTATTGCTACACAACGAAAAGGACCGGGGGGGGGGGTGATGATGTGCAGTCAGTGCTGGTATTGAAATCTCACTGACTCCTTCCGCACTCCTTGTCAATTCCCGACTTTGTCAAATCAACTATCGTGAATCTTTGATGTGGGTGGGCCCTTTAGGAACTCAGAGAAACAAGACAGACAGACCTGTTTCATCCCAGAAACCTCCCAGTTCCTGAGCCCTAGCCCTGGAAGTCTCAAAGCCATCACATCCAGAAATCTCTCTAGTCCCTGCTAGTGGTGAACTCACTTCGTCTTCCCCAGGACCACTAATTATTTCTCCATGTTTTCCTGTGAGATCTGAGGCCAGCTTTCTTCTTCCTCCCTCTGGCCTCTCCACGAACGATCTCCATTCTCTAGACAACATGTCTAGAACCGAGTCTTATAGGCACCGAGAGAGTGTGTCTTGAGGGCAGTTGGCGTTTCTAGGACACGAGTGACATCACAAAATTCCGAGAGCTCTCTGGGATACCGTGGAATTTCCAGAGAAGGGACTGCTGATGTCGTGAGGCACGGCCTTTACCTCCTTGCTGATATTTCTCCCCGAACTGACCGACCGACCAACCGACCGACCGACCAACCGGAACCTGAGGTTTCCTTTCCAGGAGTCTCTCCTCCGACACAGAGGGAGCCATTCAGGATTTCCTCCTTCCAAAACCAGAAATTTCCCTCTGCTTCATTAATATCTTCTCACTACTTCCTGAACCCATGGGGAGTTAGTTAGTTGAACACTCACTTTTTTCATGAATGACCCTTCCTCCCTCTCCTGAACATCTCATATTACTGATTCATACTCAGTAAAACAGTAATATGAGAAATTAGGCCAGGAGGACATGGAAGATGAGGGTTGAGTCTTCTGAAGTGAACAAGCACTTAGGGAAGGCTAAACTTAAGGGAATTTGACTCTGAGTGGCAAGACATGAATAGCTGCTGCCAAGGCACAGATACAGGCACCAACTGGGCCCTCGGCATCCTCCTGCATCATCAGAGCTGTGTGGGAAACTCAGCCCAAAGGAGGGGCCGTGTTCAAAGGGAGAGGGCATTTTCGAGGACAGCACTGTTTTCTTTTTCTTCTTTCTTTCTTTCTTTCTTTCTTTTTTTTTTTTTTTCGAGACAGGGTTGTTCTGTAGTTTTTTTTTTTTTTGGAGCCTGTCCTGGAACTAGCTCTTGTAGACCAGGCTGGTCTTGAACTCACATGCTTTCTTTTTTTTTCTATTGGATATTTTTGACTTCTTTATCAAAGATCAGGTGTTCGAAGATGTGTGGATCGATATCCGGGTCTTCTATTCGGTTCCATTGGTCCTCCTGTCTGTTCTTATGCCAGGACCAGGCTGTTTTCAGAACTGTAGCTTACAGAGTGTTCTTGCAGGTGGGGCACAGAAGAGGTTAATTACGGTACCTTAGTTCTTCTGCTTTTCTAGCAGACCGGAGCCCAGCTGACAGGAATCCAGTAGAGATGGTGTCAAGGTTCACACTGACACTAACAGCTGTAACTTGAGCAGGATTTGTGATCCACATGAAATTTGCAATGAATTGCAGCAAATCTGTGACACTCTAACTTGCTCAGGCTCAGTATCTGAACATACAGATGTTTGCAATGATCACTGGCTTCAGGATTTTTTTTTTGTTGTTGTTGTTGTTGTTTTGTTTTTCCACGAGACAGGGTTTCCCTGTAGCTGAAGTTTAACGGCCTGGTGTTTTTGTGACTTACTGCTTCAAAGAACTTCTCCATTTCTTTATCCCTAAGGGAAAAGAAATATAATCACTAAATACATTTAAGTGTCTTTCAACCATTTTAGATCCCTCTGTTGAGAGTTCTCTGTTTAGGTCTGTACTCCATTTTTTAAAATTGGATTATTTGTTCTTTGGATGACCAATTTCTCGACTTCTTTGTGTATTTTGGAGATTAGTGAAGATCTTTTCCCATTCTGTAAGGCCGTCGTTTTGTCTTGTTGGCCATGTTCTTTGCTTTACAGAAGCTTTTCAGTTTCAGGAGGTCTCACTTATTAATTGTTTCTCTCAGAGTCTGTTTTTTTTTTCTTTTTTTTTCTTTTTTCTTTCTTTTTTTTTCTTTTTTTCTTTTTTTCTTTTTTTCTTTTTTTCTTCTTCTTCTTTTCTTTTTTTTCTTTTTTTCTCTCTTTAGTTTTTTTCTTTGTTCTTTTTTTTTGTTTTGTTTTTCTTTGTTTTTTCTTTTTTCTTTTTTTTCTTTTTCTCTCAGTGTCTGTGCTACTGGGGTTCTATTTAGCAAGCGTTCTCCTGTGCCAATGTGTTCAAGTGCATTTGATATTTTTATTTTTATATTCTTTTATTGTGGATGAAGTCAATTATTTGAACTCTCAAATATTTTTATTGTTATTATCTCTCTATTTGTTTGCTTATTTGTGGTTGTTCACCAACTTGACTATCTAGAGGAAGTAAAAGTCGTAACAAGGTTTCCGTAGGTGAACCTGCGGAAGGATCATTAACGTGAGAGAGCAGCGGCGGCGGCTCTGCCCGCCCGCTCGCCTGCCTCGCCCGAGTTCTCGCCGGGAGGCGCGCTCCCCGGGTCGCACGTGTGTTGTGCGCACGGAAGTGTGCGTGCGCACGGGCGCGCGTGGCGGTCGTGAGAGAGAGGTCGAGAGAGGGGGAAGGGGGACGGGCGCCGGCTCGCCCGCCCTCCTCGCCCCGTCCGAGGACCCGTGTCTGGCTCTGCCGCTGGCGGCTCACGGCGGACGGCGGCTCTCTTCCCGCTCTCGCTCTCCTCCGTCCACTCCCGCTGCTTGCCTCACCGCACCGCAGCGGCCCGCGGGTGTGTCCCCTCTTTCCCGGGCGCGCGCCTTTCCCTCTCCATCCCTCTTCCCGGGAGAGGATGGGCGAGGGTCTGGCGGCGCCCCGGGCCCCCTCTCGCCGCCGACCTCCGCTCGCGCGCCGTGGCGCCGCGGCGCTCCTGTAGGGGAGGCGGCGGAGGTTGGGCGCACTTTTTTTCCCCCCTCTCCACCTCCTACTCCAAAGGACCGGGGTAGACCAGTAGTCCCTCCCACCGGGCGGGAGGCCATTTTTTTCCCCCCGGGGATGCGGCGGGTTGACCAGATGTCCCGCTGGACTCTTTTTTTTTTTTTTTTTTAATGTATAATATATATTATATCTTCCTAGACCTGACGGGTCGACCAGTTGTCTCTGTGCACTTCCTTTTTTTTGACGGACTGGAAGCGGGTCGACCAGTTGTCCGATTAAATATTTGGCCTTAAAATGCTAAGTACCGGGGTCGACCAGTTGGCCTTGTGAACTTGGGTCGACCAGTTGTCTTTTTCCATGTCTTGATTGACTGATGTCATTCTTCAATGTGTTGGTGGTTAGTTTATCTCTTTTGTTCTCTATGCCAACACGCCCCACTCACCAAACACTTTTTTTTTAATTTATTTATTTACTTATTTTTATTTTACTTTTTTATTATTTATTTATTTATACATACATACATACATCCTGTCTATCTGTCCAGATGGGGCAGGGGTAGAAGGGGCTAGCTATGAGAGGAAGGTGCTCGGTGGGCATCCAGTTGTAAATAAGGCTGGGAATAAATAGCTGAATATTAATTCATTTGAGTAATATTAAAACTGTTCAAGTAGAAAACAATTGCTTTCTTTTTCTGTTTGCCCAGAGATCTGACTGACTGCAACTTGGAAAGAAGACGGCCCTGCTGGACAGAGACCTCCCTCCTGCTTTGGGTGGGTCGACCAGTTTACATGTTTATTTCCACGTTTTGTCTTTTATGGATTGAATGGATGTGTCTCTCTCTTTTTTTTTTTTTTTTTTTTTTTGGTTTTTCGAGACAGGGTTTCTCTGTGGCTTTGGAGCCTGTCCTGGAACTAGCACTGTAGACCAGGCTGGTCTCGAACTCACAGAGATCCGCCTACCTCTGCCTCCCGAGTACTGGGATTAAAGGCGTGCGCCACCATCGCCCGGCTCTCATTTTTTTTTTCACGATTGCTTGCTTGCTTGCTTGCTTACTTACTTACTTACTTACTATCTGTTCAGCCCATCTCATTTACTTACTTCTTTAAAAAAAATGACCCACCTAGTTATTTACTTACTTACTTACTTACTTACTTGTTCATTCATTCCTTCACTTCCTTATCTTCTTTCATATATCTGTTTATTTATCTGCTGATTTAGCGTGACTCATTTACTTATTGAATGTTTCAATTATTATTTAGTTTTATTCATTTATTCATTCTTTATGTCTATTTTTATGTATGTATTTACTTACTTTCTTAATTTTTTTTTTACTTTTTAAAATTTACTTAATTTTTTTCTTTCTTTGGGAATGTAGATTCTTTCTTCCTTTCTTCCTTTCTTTCCTTCTTTCTGTCTCCTGACTGTCACTGGCTAAGAAAATGGTGGTCTCCATGTCACTGGTCAGCATAGCAGCTCCTAAAATGGAATTTGATGAAGGGATACATAGATAGATAGATAGATAGATAGATAGATAGATAGATAGATAGATAGATAGATAGATAGATGGGATGCGCACACGCTCACACACACACACACACACACACACACATATGCACGCACGTGCATGACATGTACAGATGGGGGGCGATTCCAATGTTTTCAGAGGAAGGTGCTCGCTGGTAATAATAAATGTTCTGGTAAATAAGGCTGGAAATAGCTGAATATTAAATCATTAAAACTCTTCAAATAAATAAAAAGCAATTCCATTTCTCTCTCTCTCTCTTTCTCACCATATACCAGCACATCTGAACTGACTGCAACATACAAAAGAAGAAGAAACACGGAAAGAAGACATCCCTGCTGGACAGGATCTGAGATGAGAATAAATTCATCGAATGGCTGCCAACAGCATTTCATTGAGAAGAGATTCCACATTTTATGCTGTACAGTTACTTAGTTAGATAGATAGATAAAGAGAGGCCTGTGAACTGGGGTGGGCTGTGGCTTCTCAGGTCACCTCAGGTCAGGGAGGGGCTGAGGAGTGTCCCATTGGCCTTGACAATAGGCAGGAGTCAGAGGTTAATGTCAGGGCAGGGCCTGAGAGTTCCTCAAAGGGAATGAATGGAGACCCTTGCTTACCTAAGAAATGCCTGACCTTGGAAAAGGACTTGTGGAAAGCGGGCCCTTGAAACTGTGGTTTCACGTCTTACTAGAAAGCTCCCTCTTGGAAGGGAAAGTCATCGTGATATCTTACTCTTTTCCCAAGGATACCCTACCTACCCTTCTGATCATTCTTACTGAATTAAGTCTTCCACTGCAAATAAATAAATAAATAAATAAATAATAAATGAAGTGGGTGAGTGAGTGAGTGAGTGAGTAAGTAAGTAAGTAAGTAAGTAAACAAGCAAATACGTGGATGGACAAATAAATACAAAGTTTGCTGTTGTTGACTGACTTTTGATTTCATAATGAATCTCTCTCTCTCTCTCTCTCTCTCACACACACACACACACACACACACACACACTAAATATACAATAAAAGGAAGCATAACACCTTTACTCAGGGGGCAGAGTGAACTCTGAAAGTTTTCCAGGCGGGGGGGGGGAGAGACAGAATATAAGAACAAAATGAGAAACAAGGAAAAATAGTGTTGGCTGGCTGGCCGGCTTTCAGTTCCCTGACAGAAATGAGCACATTGTGGAGGAAACACAAAGTTGTTACACTATGTGGGTGTGATGAGGAGAGATTGTGAGTGAGTGTCCTGTCAGAACAAAGTTAGTCCCATAGTTGATGAAATTCATTATCCCAAAACTTCAGCAGAATATATCCCAAGTTTGCAAATGTGTGATCAGCTTGTGACAGGTTGGGCTGGAGATGCTGAGAACTGGGGAGCCCTCAATGCAAGAGCAGACACTCATTCCCATGAAGAGGGAGAGAGGGAGGGAGGGAGGGAGGGAGGGAGGGATCATTCATTCCTATACTCAAGTTTAAAGAAAGATGAGTGGCTATCTATGGAGAGACCACTCACAGATATGAAAAATCATTTCCTAAAAATCAAATTTCTCAGTCAGTATGCAACTGCTATGGTGCTTCTCCTAGATAGAGCAAAACACACAAACAAACTGATTCCTTGATCTAGAGCCACAGTGCACATGCTGTGGAAAAGGGGACATGGCCAACTTGAATCACAATATTCATCAGAGCATGAAAAGAGCGTAAAAAGGACACAGAGGAGAGATAATTGTGGTCCTCCCTCCCTCCCTCCCTCCCTCCCTCCCTCCTTCCCTCAGGAAGTGACTGACAGATGAGACTTTGTCCAAGCAGGTTCTGTCTGAAATACCAGACTTGAGTTTCCCCCTCTGTGGGTATTAGCTAATCAGTCCTCCCTTCTTTCTGTAGGAAGGTGGTGCATGTCTCTCAGAACTTACCTGGTTTCCTCTGCACCAGGTGAACCAGGGAAAAGCTTTCTAAGCCTTATTCAGACCCATAGAGGCTGCGCTGTGTGTGACTTCAGAGACCTCAGGGAGTATAGGGGTGGGTGGGTGCTTGATGCTTCAGACTCATGTCATTGAAGGACATAACATAGTCTGGATTCACAGAGATTCACAACACAGAGCCATTGTCACTTACTAACAGCTCAGGACACCCAGAGCTAACAAGAAATTGCAGTCTCAGCCGGGCTTTAATCACAGCACACACACAGATCTCTGTGAATTCAAAGATGGCCTGATTTACAGGGTGAGTTTTAGGACAGCCCAAGATACACAAAGAAACCCTTTCTTGAAAAACAAAGCAAAACAGCAAAAGAAAGAAAGACAAGGAAAAAGAAAAAAATGGCAGTCTCTTTCCACTCTCTCCTCCATTGGCTCTTAAAGAGCTCTCAAGCTGAACTGGAGACCATGGTGTCACTCAAAACTGGGAAGCCAGAAACCTTAGGGGGGTCACAGGAGTCGGACTGACTGCAGCACTTGATGCCTCAACCCTGCTAATGGCTGTGATATAAGGCATGGTAAAATACGGGCTTTGGCAGAGCACTACTCCCCTTTCTCTATTATTATTGCTACACAACGAAAAGGACCGGGGGGTGGGTGATGATGTGCAGTCAGTGCTGGTATTGAAATCTCACTGACTCCTTCCGCACTCCTTGTCAATTCCCGACTTTGTCAAATCAACTATCGTGAATCTTTGATGTGGGTTGGCCCTTTAGGAACTCAGAGAAACAAGACAGACAGACCTGTTTCATCCCAGAAACTTCCCAGTTCCTGAGCCCTAGCCCTGGAAGTCTCAAAGCCATCACATCCAGAAATCTCTCTAGTCCCTGCTAGTGGTGAACTCACTTCGTCTTCCCCAGGACCACTAATTATTTCTCCATGTTTTCCTGTGAGATCTGAGGCCAGCTTTCTTCTTCCTCCCTCTGGCCTCTCCACGAACGATCTCCATTCTCTAGACAACATGTCTAGTACCGAGTCTTATAGGCACCGAGAGAGTGTGTCTTGAGGGCAGTTGGCGTTTCTAGGACACGAGTGACATCACAAAATTCCGAGAGCTCTCTGGGATACCGTGGAATTTCCAGAGAAGGGACTGCTGATGTCGTGAGGCACGGCCTTTACCTCCTTGCTGATATTTCTCCCCGAACTGACCGACCGACCGACCGACCGACCGACCAACCGGAACCTGAGGTTTCCTTTCCAGGAGTCTCTCCTCCGACACAGAGGGAGCCATTCAGGATTTCCTCCTTCCAAAACCAGAAATTTCTCTCTGCTTCATTAATATCTTCTCACTACTTCCTGAACCCATGGGGAGTTAGTTAGTTGAACACTCACTTTTTTCATGAATGACCCTTCCTCCCTCTCCTGAACATCTCATATTACTGATTCATACTCAGTAAAACAGTAATATGAGAAATTAGGCCAGGAGGACATGGAAGATGAGGGTTGAGTCTTCTGAAGTGAACAAGCACTTAGGGAAGGCTAAACTTAAGGGAATTTGACTCTGAGTGGCAAGACATGAATAGCTGCTGCCAAGGCACAGATACAGGCACCAACTGGGCCCTCGGCATCCTCCTGCATCATCAGAGCTGTGTGGGAAACTCAGCCCAAAGGAGGGGCCGTGTTCAAAGGGAGAGGGCATTTTCGAGGACAGCACTGTTTTCTTTTTCTTCTTTCTTTCTTTCTTTCTTTCTTTCTTTCTTTCTTTCTTTCTTTCTTTCTTTTTTTTTCGAGACAGGGCTGTTCTGTAGTTTTTTTTTTTTTTTTTTGGAGCCTGTCCTGGAACTAGCTCTTGTAGACCAGGCTGGTCTTGAACTCACATGCTTTCTTTTTTTTTCTATTGGATATTTTTGACTTTTTTATCAAAGATCAGGTGTTCGAAGATGTGTGGATCGATATCCGGGTCTTCTATTCGGTTCCATTGGTCCTCCTGTCTGTTCTTATGCCAGGACCAGGCTGTTTTCAGAACTGTAGCTTACAGAGTGTTCTTGCAGGTGGGGCACAGAAGAGGTTAATTACGGTACCTTAGTTCTTCTGCTTTTCTAGCAGACCGGAGCCCAGCTGACAATAATCCAGTAGAGATGGTGTCAAGGTTCACACTGACACTAACAGCTGTAACTTGAGCAGGATTTGTGATCCACATGAAATTTGCAATGAATTGCAGCAAATCTGTGACACTCTAACTTGCTCAGGCTCAGTACCTGAACATACAGATGTTTGCAATGATCACTGGCTTCAGGATTTTTTTTTTTTGTTGTTGTTGTTGTTTTGTTTTTCCACGAGACAGGGTTTCCCTGTAGCTGAAGTTTAACGGCCTGGTGTTTTTGTGACTTACTGCTTCAAAGAACTTCTCCATTTCTTTATCCCTAAGGGAAAAGAAATATAATCACTAAATACATTTAAGTGTCTTTCAACCATTTTAGATCCCTCTGTTGAGAGTTCTCTGTTTAGGTCTGTACTCCATTTTTTAAAATTGGATTATTTGTTCTTTGGATGACCAATTTCTCGACTTCTTTGTGTATTTTGGAGATTAGTGAAGATCTTTTCCCATTTTGTAAGGCCGTCGTTTTGTCTTGTTGGCCATGTTCTTTGCTTTACAGAAGCTTTTCAGTTTCAGGAGGTCTCACTTATTAATTGTTTCTCTCAGTGTCTGTTTTTTTTTCTTTTTTTTTCTTTTTTCTTTCTTTTTTTTTCTTTTTTTTCTTTTTTTCTTTTTTTCTTTTTTTTCTTCTTCTTCTTTTCTTTTTTTTCTTTTTTTTCTCTCTTTAGTTTTTTTCTTTGTTCTTTTTTTTGGTTTTGTTTTTATTTTTTTTTTCTTTTTTCTTTTTTTTCTTTTTCTCTCAGTGTCTGTGCTACTGGGGTTCTATTTAGCAAGCGTTCTCCTGTGCCAATGTGTTCAAGTGCATTTGATATTTTTATTTTTATATTCTTTTATTGTGGATGAAGTCAATTATTTGAACTCTCAAATATTTTTATTGTTATTATCTCTCTATTTGTTTGCTTATTTGTGGTTGTTCACCAACTTGACTATCTAGAGGAAGTAAAAGTCGTAACAAGGTTTCCGTAGGTGAACCTGCGGAAGGATCATTAACGTGAGAGAGCAGCGGCGGCGGCTCTGCCCGCCCGCTCGCCTGCCTCGCCCGAGTTCTCGCCGGGAGGCGCGCTCCCCGGGTCGCACGTGTGTTGTGCGCACGGAAGTGTGCGTGCGCACGGGCGCGCGTGGCGGTCGTGAGAGAGAGGTCGAGAGAGGGGGAAGGGGGACGGGCGCCGGCTCGCCCGCCCTCCTCGCCCCGTCCGAGGACCCGTGTCTGGCTCTGCCGCTGGCGGCTCACGGCGGACGGCGGCTCTCTTCCCGCTCTCGCTCTCCTCCGTCCACTCCCGCTGCTTGCCTCACCGCACCGCAGCGGCCCGCGGGTGTGTCCCCTCATTCCCGGGCGCGCGCCTTTCCCTCTCCATCCCTCTTCCCGGGGGAGGATGGGCGAGGGTCTGGCGGCGCCCCGGGCCCCCTCTCGCCGCCGACCTCCGCTCGCGCGCCGTGGCGCCGCGCGCGCCTGTCCGGGAGGCGGCGGAGGTTGGGCGCACTTTTTTTTCCCCCCTCTCCACCTCCTTCTCCAAAGGACCGGGGTAGACCAGTAGTCCCTCCCACCGGGCGGGAGGCCATTTTTTTCCCCCGCGGATGCGGCGGGTCGACCAGATATCCCGCTGGACTCTTTTTTTTTTTTTTTTTTTAATGTATAATATATATTATATCTTCCTAGACCTGACGGGTCGACCAGTTGTCTCTGTGCACTTCCTTTTTTTTGACGGACTGGAAGCGGGTCGACCAGTTGTCCGATTAAATATTTGGCCTTAAAATGCTAAGTACCGGGGTCGACCAGTTGGCCTTGTGAACTTGGGTTGACCAGTTGTCTTTTTCCATGTCTTGATTGACTGATGTCATTCTTCAATGTGTTGGTGGTTAGTTTATCTCTTTTGTTCTCTATGCCAACACGCCCCACTCACCAAACACTTTTTTTTAATTTATTTATTTACTTATTTTTATTTTACTTTTTTATTATTTATTTATTTATACATACATACATACATCCTGTCTATCTGTCCAGATGGGGCAGGGGTAGAAGGGGCTAGCTATGAGAGGAAGGTGCTCGGTGGGCATCCAGTTGTAAATAAGGCTGGGAATAAATAGCTGAATATTAATTCATTTGAGTAATATTAAAACTGTTCAAGTAGAAAACAATTGCTTTCTTTTTCTGTTTGCCCAGAGATCTGACTGACTGCAACTTGGAAAGAAGACGGCCCTGCTGGACAGAGACCTCCCTCCTGCTTTGGGTGGGTCGACCAGTTTACATGTTTATTTCCACGTTTTGTCTTTTATGGATTGAATGGATGTGTCTCTCTCTTTTTTTTTTTTTTTTTGGTTTTTGGAGACAGATTTTCTCTGTGGCTTTGGAGCCTGTCCTGGAACTAGCACTGTAGACCAGGCTGGTCTCGAACTCACAGAGATCCGCCTACCTCTGCCTCCCGAGTACTGGGATTAAAGGCGTGCGCCACCATCGTCCGGCTCTCATTTTTTTTTTTCACGATTGCTTGCTTGCTTGCTTGCTTACTTACTTACTTACTTACTATCTGTTCAGCCCATCTCATTTACTTACTTCTTTAAAAAAAATGACCCACCTAGTTATTTACTTACTTACTTACTTACTTACTTGTTCATTCATTCCTTCACTTCCTTATCTTCTTTCATATATCTGTTTATTTATCTGCTGATTTAGCGTGACTCATTTACTTATTGAATGTTTCAATTATTATTTAGTTTTATTCATTTATTCATTCTTTATGTCTATTTTTATGTATGTATTTACTTACTTTCTTAATTTTTTTTTTACTTTTTAAAATTTACTTAATTTTTTTCTTTCTTTGGGAATGTAGATTCTTTCTTCCTTTCTTCCTTTCTTTCCTTCTTTCTGTCTCCTGACTGTCACTGGCTAAGAAAATGGTGGCCTCCATGTCACTGGTCAGCATAGCAGCTCCTAAAATGGAATTTGATGAAGGGATACATAGATAGATAGATAGATAGATAGATAGATAGATAGATAGATAGATAGATAGATAGATAGATAGATAGATGGGATGCGCACACGCTCACACACACACACACACACACACACATATGCACGCACGTGCATGACATGTACAGATGGGGGGCGATTCCAATGTTTTCAGAGGAAGGTGCTCGCTGGTAATAATAAATGTGCTGGTAAATAAGGCTGGAAATAGCTGAATATTAAATCATTAAAACTCTTCAAATAAATAAAAAGCAATTCCATTTCTCTCTCTCTCTCTTTCTCACCATATACCAGCACATCTGAACTGACTGCAACATACAAAAGAAGAAGAAACACGGAAAGAAGACATCCCTGCTGGACAGGATCTGAGATGAGAATAAATTCATCGAATGGCTGCCAACAGCATTTCATTGAGAAGAGATTCCACATTTTATGCTGTACAGTTACTTAGTTAGATAGATAGATAAAGAGAGGCCTGTGAACTGGGGTGGGCTGTGGCTTCTCACGTCACCTCAGGTCAGGGAGGGGCTGAGGAGTGTCCCATTGGCCTTGACAATAGGCAGGAGTCAGAGGTTAATGTCAGGGCAGGGCCTGAGAGTTCCTCAAAGGGAATGAATGGAGACCCTTGCTTACCTAAGAAATGCCTGACCTTGGAAAAGGACTTGTGGAAAGCGGGCCCTTGAAACTGTGGTTTCACGTCTTACTAGAAAGCTCCCTCTTGGAAGGGAAAGTCATCGTGATATCTTACTCTTTTCCCAAGGATACCCTACCTACCATTCTGATCATTCTTACTGAATTAAGTCTTCCACTGCAAATAAATAAATAAATAAATAATAAATGAAGTGGGTGAGTGAGTGAGTGAGTGAGTGAGTAAGTAAGTAAGTAAGTAAGTAAACAAGCAAATACGTGGATGGACAAATAAATACAAAGTTTGCTGTTGTTGACTGACTTTTGATTTCATAATGAATCTCTCTCTCTCTCTCTCTCTCTCTCTCTCTCTCTCTCACACACACACACACACACACGCACACTAAATATACAATAAAAGGAAGCATAACACCTTTACTCAGGGGGCAGAGTGAACTCTGAAAGTTTTCCAGGCGGGGGGGGGGGGGAGAGACAGAATATAAGAACAAAATGAGAAACAAGGAAAAATAGTGTTGGCTGGCTGGCCGGCTTTCAGTTCCCTGACAGAAATGAGCACATTGTGGAGGAAACACAAAGTTGTTACACTATGTGGGTGTGATGAGGAGAGATTGTGAGTGAGTGTCCTGTCAGAACAAAGTTAGTCCCATAGTTGATGAAATTCATTATCCCAAAACTTCAGCAGAATATATCCCAAGTTTGCAAATGTGTGATCAGCTTGTGACAGGTTGGGCTGGAGATGCTGAGAACTGGGGAGCCCTCGATGCAAGAGCAGACACTCATTCCCATGAAGAGGGAGAGAGGGAGGGAGGGAGGGAGGGAGGGAGGGATCATTCATTCCTATACTCAAGTTTAAAGAAAGATGAGTGGCTATCTATGGAGAGACCACTCACAGATATGAAAAATCATTTCCTAAAAATCAAATTTCTCAGTCAGTATGCAACTGCTATGGTGCTTCTCCTAGATAGAGCAAAACACACAAACAAACTGATTCCTTGATCTAGAGCCACAGTGCACATGCTGTGGAAAAGGGGACATGGCCAACTTGAATCACAATATTCATCAGAGCATGAAAAGAGCGTAAAAAGGACACAGAGGAGAGATAATTGTGGTCCTTCCTTCCTCCCTCCCTCCCTCACTCCCTCCCTCCTTCCCTCAGGAAGTGACTGACAGATGAGACTTTGTCCAAGCAGGTTCTGTCTGAAATACCAGACTTGAGTTTCCCCCTCTGTGGGTATTAGCTAATCAGTCCTCCCTTCTTTCTGTAGGAAGGTGGTGCATGTCTCTCAGAACTTACCTGGTTTCCTCTGCACCAGGTGAACCAGGGAAAAGCTTTCTAAGCCTTATTCAGACCCATAGAGGCTGCGCTGTGTGTGACTTCAGAGACCTCAGGGAGTATAGGGGTGGGTGGGTGCTTGATGCTTCAGACTCATGTCATTGAAGGACATAACATAGTCTGGATTCACAGAGATTCACAACACAGAGCCATTGTCACTTACTAACAGCTCAGGACACCCAGAGCTAACAAGAAATTGCAGTCTCAGCCGGGCTTTAATCACAGCACACACACAGATCTCTGTGAATTCAAAGATGGCCTGATTTACAGAGTGAGTTTTAGGACAGCCCAAGATACACAAAGAAACCCTTTCTTGAAAAACAAAGCAAAACAGCAAAAGAAAGAAAGACAAGGAAAAAGAAAAAAATGGCAGTCTCTTTCCACTCTCTCCTCCATTGGCTCTTAAAGAGCTCTCAAGCTGAACTGGAGACCATGGTGTCACTCAAAACTGGGAAGCCAGAAACCTTAGGGGGGTCACAGGAGTCGGACTGACTGCAGCACTTGATGCCTCAACCCTGCTAATGGCTGTGATATAAGGCATGGTAAAATACGGGCTTTGGCAGAGCACTACTCCCCTTTCTCTATTATTATTGCTACACAACGAAAAGGACCGGGGGGGGGGTGATGATGTGCAGTCAGTGCTGGTATTGAAATCTCACTGACTCCTTCCGCACTCCTTGTCAATTCCCGACTTTGTCAAATCAACTATCGTGAATCTTTGATGTGGATTGGCCCTTTAGGAACTCAGAGAAACAAGACAGACAGACCTGTTTCATCCCAGAAACCTCCCAGTTCCTGAGCCCTAGCCCTGGAAGTCTCAAAGCCATCACATCCAGAAATCTCTCTAGTCCCTGCTAGTGGTGAACTCACTTCGTCTTCCCCAGGACCACTAATTATTTCTCCATGTTTTCCTGTGAGATCTGAGGCCAGCTTTCTTCTTCCTCCCTCTGGCCTCTCCACGAACGATCTCCATTCTCTAGACAACATGTCTAGAACCGAGTCTTATAGGCACCGAGAGAGTGTGTCTTGAGGGCAGTTGGCGTTTCTAGGACACGAGTGACATCACAAAATTCCGAGAGCTCTCTGGGATACCGTGGAATTTCCAGAGAAGGGACTGCTGATGTCGTGAGGCACGGCCTTTACCTCCTTGCTGATATTTCTCCCCGAACTGACCGACCGACCGACCGACCGACCGACCAACCGGAACCTGAGGTTTCCTTTCCAGGAGTCTCTCCTCCGACACAGAGGGAGCCATTCAGGATTTCCTCCTTCCAAAACCAGAAATTTCTCTCTGCTTCATTAATATCTTCTCACTACTTCCTGAACCCATGGGGAGTTAGTTAGTTGAACACTCACTTTTTTCATGAATGACCCTTCCTCCCTCTCCTGAACATCTCATATTACTGATTCATACTCAGTAAAACAGTAATATGAGAAATTAGGCCAGGAGGACATGGAAGATGAGGGTTGAGTCTTCTGAAGTGAACAAGCACTTAGGGAAGGCTAAACTTAAGGGAATTTGACTCTGAGTGGCAAGACATGAATAGCTGCTGCCAAGGCACAGATACAGGCACCAACTGGGCCCTCGGCATCCTCCTGCATCATCAGAGCTGTGTGGGAAACTCAGCCCAAAGGAGGGGCCGTGTTCAAAGGGAGAGGGCATTTTCGAGGACAGCGCTGTTTTCTTTTTCTTCTTTCTTTCTTTCTTTCTTTCTTTCTTTCTTTTTTTTTTTCGAGACAGGGTTGTTCTGTAGTTTTTTTTTTTTTTTGGAGCCTGTCCTGGAACTAGCTCTTGTAGACCAGGCTGGTCTTGAACTCACATGCTTTCTTTTTTTTTCTATTGGATATTTTTGACTTCTTTATCAAAGATCAGGTGTTCGAAGATGTGTGGATCGATATCCGGGTCTTCTATTCGGTTCCATTGGTCCTCCTGTCTGTTCTTATGCCAGGACCAGGCTGTTTTCAGAACTGTAGCTTACAGAGTGTTCTTGCAGGTGGGGCACAGAAGAGGTTAATTACGGTACCTTAGTTCTTCTGCTTTTCTAGCAGACCGGAGCCCAGCTGACAGGAATCCAGTAGAGATGGTGTCAAGGTTCACACTGACACTAACAGCTGTAACTTGAGCAGGATTTGTGATCCACATGAAATTTGCAATGAATTGCAGCAAATCTGTGACACTCTAACTTGCTCAGGCTCAGTATCTGAACATACAGATGTTTGCAATGATCACTGGCTTCAGGATTTTTTTTTTTGTTGTTGTTGTTGTTGTTTTGTTTTTCCACGAGACAGGGTTTCCCTGTAGCTGAAGTTTAACGGCCTGGTGTTTTTGTGACTTACTGCTTCAAAGAACTTCTCCATTTCTTTATCCCTAAGGGAAAAGAAATATAATCACTAAATACATTTAAGTGTCTTTCAACCATTTTAGATCCCTCTGTTGAGAGTTCTCTGTTTAGGTCTGTACTCCATTTTTTAAAATTGGATTATTTGTTCTTTGGATGACCAATTTCTCGACTTCTTTGTGTATTTTGGAGATTAGTGAAGATCTTTTCCCATTTTGTAAGGCCGTCGTTTTGTCTTGTTGGCCATGTTCTTTGCTTTACAGAAGCTTTTCAGTTTCAGGAGGTCTCACTTATTAATTGTTTCTCTCAGTGTCTGTTTTTTTTTCTTTTTTTTTCTTTTTTCTTTCTTTTTTTTTTCTTTTTTTTCTTTTTTCTTTTTTTCTTTTTTTTCTTCTTCTTCTTTTCTTTTTTTTCTTTTTTTTCTCTCTTTAGTTTTTTTCTTTGTTCTTTTTTTTGGTTTTGTTTTTATTTTTTTTTTTCTTTTTTCTTTTTTTTCTTTTTCTCTCAGTGTCTGTGCTACTGGGGTTCTATTTAGCAAGCGTTCTCCTGTGCCAATGTGTTCAAGTGCATTTGATATTTTTATTTTTATATTCTTTTATTGTGGATGAAGTCAATTATTTGAACTCTCAAATATTTTTATTGTTATTATCTCTCTATTTGTTTGCTTATTTGTGGTTGTTCACCAACTTGACTATCTAGAGGAAGTAAAAGTCGTAACAAGGTTTCCGTAGGTGAACCTGCGGAAGGATCATTAACGTGAGAGAGCAGCGGCGGCGGCTCTGCCCGCCCGCTCGCCTGCCTCGCCCGAGTTCTCGCCGGGAGGCGCGCTCCCCGGGTCGCACGTGTGTTGTGCGCACGGAAGTGTGCGTGCGCACGGGCGCGCGTGGCGGTCGTGAGAGAGAGGGGGAAGGGGGACGGGCGCCGGCTCGCCCGCCCTCCTCGCCCCGTCCGAGGACCCGTGTCTGGCTCTGCCGCTGGCGGCTCATGGCGGACGGCGGCTCTCTTCCCGCTCTCGCTCTCCTCCGTCCACTCCCGCTGCTTGCCTCACCGCACCGCAGCGGCCCGCGGGTGTGTCCCCTCTTTCCCGGGCGCGCGCCTTTCCCTCTCCATCCCTCTTCCCGGGGGAGGATGGGCGAGGGTCTGGCGGCGCCCCGGGCCCCCTCTCGCCGCCGACCTCCGCTCGCGCGCCGTGGCGCCGCGGCGCGCCTGTCGGGGAGGCGGCGGAGGTTGGGCGCACTTTTTTTTCCCCCCTCTCCACCTCCTTCTCCAAAGGACCGGGGTAGACCAGTAGTCCCTCCCACCGGGCGGGAGGCCATTTTTTTCCCCCGGGGATGCGGCGGGTCGACCAGATGTGCCGCTGGACTCTTTTTTTTTTTTTTTTAATGTATAATATATATTATATCTTCCTAGACCTGACGGGTCGACCAGTTGTCTCTGTGCACTTCCTTTTTTTTGACGGACTGGAAGCGGGTCGACCAGTTGTCCGATTAAATATTTGGCCTTAAAATGCTAAGTACCGGGGTCGACCAGTTGGCCTTGTGAACTTGGGTCGACCAGTTGTCTTTTTCCATGTCTTGATTGACTGATGTCATTCTTCAATGTGTTGGTGGTTAGTTTATCTCTTTTGTTCTCTATGCCAACACGCCCCACTCACCAAACACTTTTTTTTTAATTTATTTATTTACTTATTTTTATTTTACTTTTTTATTATTTATTTATTTATACATACATACATACATCCTGTCTATCTGTCCAGATGGGGCAGGGGTAGAAGGGGCTAGCTATGAGAGGAAGGTGCTCGGTGGGCATCCAGTTGTAAATAAGGCTGGGAATAAATAGCTGAATATTAATTCATTTGAGTAATATTAAAACTGTTCAAGTAGAAAACAATTGCTTTCTTTTTCTGTTTGCCCAGAGATCTGACTGACTGCAACTTGGAAAGAAGACGGCCCTGCTGGACAGAGACCTCCCTCCTGCTTTGGGTGGGTCGACCAGTTTACATGTTTATTTCCACGTTTTGTCTTTTATGGATTGAATGGATGTGTCTCTCTCTTTTTTTTTTTTTTTTTTGGTTTTTGGAGACAGGGTTTCTCTGTGGCTTTGGAGCCTGTCCTGGAACTAGCACTGTAGACCAGGCTGGTCTCGAACTCACAGAGATCCGCCTACCTCTGCCTCCCGAGTACTGGGATTAAAGGCGTGCGCCACCATCGTCCGGCTCTCATTTTTTTTTTCACGATTGCTTGCTTGCTTGCTTGCTTACTTACTTACTTACTTACTATCTGTTCAGCCCATCTCATTTACTTACTTCTTTAAAAAAAATGACCCACCTAGTTATTTACTTACTTACTTACTTACTTACTTGTTCATTCATTCCTTCACTTCCTTATCTTCTTTCATATATCTGTTTATTTATCTGCTGATTTAGCGTGACTCATTTACTTATTGAATGTTTCAATTATTATTTAGTTTTATTCATTTATTCATTCTTTATGTCTATTTTTATGTATGTATTTACTTACTTTCTTAATTTTTTTTTTACTTTTTAAAATTTACTTAATTTTTTTCTTTCTTTGGGAATGTAGATTCTTTCTTCCTTTCTTCCTTTCTTTCCTTCTTTCTGTCTCCTGACTGTCACTGGCTAAGAAAATGGTGGCCTCCATGTCACTGGTCAGCATAGCAGCTCCTAAAATGGAATTTGATGAAGGGATACATAGATAGATAGATAGATAGATAGATAGATAGATAGATAGATAGATAGATAGATAGATAGATGGGATGCGCACACGCTCACACACACACACACACACACACACACATATGCACGCACGTGCATGACATGTACAGATGGGGGGCGATTCCAATGTTTTCAGAGGAAGGTGCTCGCTGGTAATAATAAATGTGCTGGTAAATAAGGCTGGAAATAGCTGAATATTAAATCATTAAAACTCTTCAAATAAATAAAAAGCAATTCCATTTCTCTCTCTCTCTCTTTCTCACCATATACCAGCACATCTGAACTGACTGCAACATACAAAAGAAGAAGAAACACGGAAAGAAGACATCCCTGCTGGACAGGATCTGAGATGAGAATAAATTCATCGAATGGCTGCCAACAGCATTTCATTGAGAAGAGATTCCACATTTTATGCTGTACAGTTACTTAGTTAGATAGATAGATAAAGAGAGGCCTGTGAACTGGGGTGGGCTGTGGCTTCTCAGGTCACCTCAGGTCAGGGAGGGGCTGAGGAGTGTCCCATTGGCCTTGACAATAGGCAGGAGTCAGAGGTTAATGTCAGGGCAGGGCCTGAGAGTTCCTCAAAGGGAATGAATGGAGACCCTTGCTTACCTAAGAAATGCCTGACCTTGGAAAAGGACTTGTGGAAAGCGGGCCCTTGAAACTGTGGTTTCACGTCTTACTAGAAAGCTCCCTCTTGGAAGGGAAAGTCATCGTGATATCTTACTCTTTTCCCAAGGATACCCTACCTACCCTTCTGATCATTCTTACTGAATTAAGTCTTCCACTGCAAATAAATAAATAAATAAATAATAAATGAAGTGGGTGAGTGAGTGAGTGAGTGAGTAAGTAAGTAAGTAAGTAAGTAAACAAGCAAATACGTGGATGGACAAATAAATACAAAGTTTGCTGTTGTTGACTGACTTTTGATTTCATAATGAATCTCTCTCTCTCTCTCTCTCTCTCTCTCTCACACACACACACACACACACTAAATATACAATAAAAGGAAGCATAACACCTTTACTCAGGGGGCAGAGTGAACTCTGAAAGTTTTCCAGGCGGGGGGGGGGGGGGAGAGACAGAATATAAGAACAAAATGAGAAACAAGGAAAAATAGTGTTGGCTGGCTGGCCGGCTTTCAGTTCCCTGACAGAAATGAGCACATTGTGGAGGAAACACAAAGTTGTTACACTATGTGGGTGTGATGAGGAGAGATTGTGAGTGAGTGTCCTGTCAGAACAAAGTTAGTCCCATAGTTGATGAAATTCATTATCCCAAAACTTCAGCAGAATATATCCCAAGTTTGCAAATGTGTGATCAGCTTGTGACAGGTTGGGCTGGAGATGCTGAGAACTGGGGAGCCCTCGATGCAAGAGCAGACACTCATTCCCATGAAGAGGGAGAGAGGGAGGGAGGGAGGGAGGGAGGGATCATTCATTCCTATACTCAAGTTTAAAGAAAGATGAGTGGCTATCTATGGAGAGACCACTCACAGATATGAAAAATCATTTCCTAAAAATCAAATTTCTCAGTCAGTATGCAACTGCTATGGTGCTTCTCCTAGATAGAGCAAAACACACAAACAAACTGATTCCTTGATCTAGAGCCACAGTGCACATGCTGTGGAAAAGGGGACATGGCCAACTTGAATCACAATATTCATCAGAGCATGAAAAGAGCGTAAAAAGGACACAGAGGAGAGATAATTGTGGTCCTTCCTTCCTCCCTCCCTCCCTCCCTCCCTCCCTCCCTCCCTCCTTCCCTCAGGAAGTGACTGACAGATGAGACTTTGTCCAAGCAGGTTCTGTCTGAAATACCAGACTTGAGTTTCCCCCTCTGTGGGTATTAGCTAATCAGTCCTCCCTTCTTTCTGTAGGAAGGTGGTGCATGTCTCTCAGAACTTACCTGGTTTCCTCTGCACCAGGTGAACCAGGGAAAAGCTTTCTAAGCCTTATTCAGACCCATAGAGGCTGCGCTGTGTGTGACTTCAGAGACCTCAGGGAGTATAGGGGTGGGTGGGTGCTTGATGCTTCAGACTCATGTCATTGAAGGACATAACATAGTCTGGATTCACAGAGATTCACAACACAGAGCCATTGTCACTTACTAACAGCTCAGGACACCCAGAGCTAACAAGAAATTGCAGTCTCAGCCGGGCTTTAATCACAGCACACACACAGGTCTCTGTGAATTCAAAGATGGCCTGATTTACAGAGTGAGTTTTAGGACAGCCCAAGATACACAAAGAAACCCTTTCTTGAAAAACAAAGCAAAACAGCAAAAGAAAGAAAGACAAGGAAAAAGAAAAAAATGGCAGTCTCTTTCCACTCTCTCCTCCATTGGCTCTTAAAGAGCTCTCAAGCTGAACTGGAGACCATGGTGTCACTCAAAACTGGGAAGCCAGAAACCTTAGGGGGGTCACAGGAGTCGGACTGACTGCAGCACTTGATGCCTCAACCCTGCTAATGGCTGTGATATAAGGCATGGTAAAATACGGGCTTTGGCAGAGCACTACTCCCCTTTCTCTATTATTATTGCTACACAACGAAAAGGACCGGGGGGGGGTGTGATGATGTGCAGTCAGTGCTGGTATTGAAATCTCACTGACTCCTTCCGCACTCCTTGTCAATTCCCGACTTTGTCAAATCAACTATCGTGAATCTTTGATGTGGGTTGGCCCTTTAGGAACTCAGAGAAACAAGACAGACAGACCTGTTTCATCCCAGAAACCTCCCAGTTCCTGAGCCCTAGCCCTGGAAGTCTCAAAGCCATCACATCCAGAAATCTCTCTAGTCCCTGCTAGTGGTGAACTCACTTCGTCTTCCCCAGGACCACTAATTATTTCTCCATGTTTTCCTGTGAGATCTGAGGCCAGCTTTCTTCTTCCTCCCTCTGGCCTCTCCACGAACGATCTCCATTCTCTAGACAACATGTCTAGAACCGAGTCTTATAGGCACCGAGAGAGTGTGTCTTGAGGGCAGTTGGCGTTTCTAGGACACGAGTGACATCACAAAATTCCGAGAGCTCTCTGGGATACCGTGGAATTTCCAGAGAAGGGACTGCTGATGTCGTGAGGCACGGCCTTTACCTCCTTGCTGATATTTCTCCCCGAACTGACCGACCGACTGACCGACCGACCGACCAACCGGAACCTGAGGTTTCCTTTCCAGGAGTCTCTCCTCCGACACAGAGGGAGCCATTCAGGATTTCCTCCTTCCAAAACCAGAAATTTCTCTCTGCTTCATTAATATCTTCTCACTACTTCCTGAACCCATGGGGAGTTAGTTAGTTGAACACTCACTTTTTTCATGAATGACCCTTCCTCCCTCTCCTGAACATCTCATATTACTGATTCATACTCAGTAAAACAGTAATATGAGAAATTAGGCCAGGAGGACATGGAAGATGAGGGTTGAGTCTTCTGAAGTGAACAAGCACTTAGGGAAGGCTAAACTTAAGGGAATTTGACTCTGAGTGGCAAGAAATGAATTGCTGCTGCCAAGGCACAGATACAGGCACCAACTGGGCCCTAGGCATCCTCCTGCATCATCAGAGCTGTGTGGGAAACTCAGCCCAAAGGAGGGGCCGTGTTCAAAGGGAGAGGGCATTTTCGAGGACAGCACTGTTTTCTTTTTCTTCTTTCTTTCTTTCTTTCTTTCTTTCTTTCTTTCTTTCTTTTTTCGAGACAGGGTTGTTCTGTAGTTTTTTTTTTTTTGGAGCCTGTCCTGGAACTAGCTCTTGTAGACCAGGCTGGTCTTGAACTCACATGCTTTCTTTTTTTTTTCTATTGGATATTTTTGACTTCTTTATCAAAGATCAGGTGTTCGAAGATGTGTGGATCGATATCCGGGTCTTCTATTCGGTTCCATTGGTCCTCCTGTCTGTTCTTATGCCAGGACCAGGCTGTTTTCAGAACTGTAGCTTACAGAGTGTTCTTGCAGGTGGGGCACAGAAGAGGTTAATTACGGTACCTTAGTTCTTCTGCTTTTCTAGCAGACCGGAGCCCAGCTGACAGGAATCCAGTAGAGATGGTGTCAAGGTTCACACTGACACTAACAGCTGTAACTTGAGCAGGATTTGTGATCCACATGAAATTTGCAATGAATTGCAGCAAATCTGTGACACTCTAACTTGCTCAGGCTCAGTATCTGAACATACAGATGTTTGCAATGATCACTGGCTTCAGGATTTTTTTTTTTGTTGTTGTTGTTGTTTTGTTTTTCCACGAGACAGGGTTTCCCTGTAGCTGAAGTTTAACGGCCTGGTGTTTTTGTGACTTACTGCTTCAAAGAACTTCTCCATTTCTTTATCCCTAAGGGAAAAGAAATATAATCACTAAATACATTTAAGTGTCTTTCAACCATTTTAGATCCCTCTGTTGAGAGTTCTCTGTTTAGGTCTGTACTCCATTTTTTAAAATTGGATTATTTGTTCTTTGGATGACCAATTTCTCGACTTCTTTGTGTATTTTGGAGATTAGTGAAGATCTTTTCCCATTCTGTAAGGCCGTCGTTTTGTCTTGTTGGCCATGTTCTTTGCTTTACAGAAGCTTTTCAGTTTCAGGAGGTCTCACTTATTAATTGTTTCTCTCAGTGTCTGTTTTTTTTCTTTTTTTTTTCTTTTTTCTTTCTTTTTTTTTCTTTTTTTTCTTTTTTTCTTTTTTTCTTTTTTTTCTTCTTCTTCTTTTCTTTTTTTTTCTTTTTTTTCTCTCTTTAGTTTTTTTCTTTGTTCTTTTTTTTGTTTTGTTTTTCTTTTTTTTTCTTTTTTCTTTTTTTTCTTTTTCTCTCATTGTCTGTGCTTCTGGGGTTCTATTTAGCAAGTGTTCTCCTGTGCCAATGTGTTCAAGTGCATTTGATATTTTTATTTTTATATTCTTTTATTGTGGATGAAGTCAATTATTTGAACTCTCAAATATTTTTATTGTTATTATCTCTCTATTTGTTTGCTTATTTGTGGTTGTTCACCAACTTGACTATCTAGAGGAAGTAAAAGTCGTAACAAGGTTTCCGTAGGTGAACCTGCGGAAGGATCATTAACGTGAGAGAGCAGCGGCGGCGGCTCTGCCCGCCCGCTCGCCTGCCTCGCCCGAGTTCTCGCCGGGAGGCGCGCTCCCCGGGTCGCACGTGTGTTGTGCGCACGGAAGTGTGCGTGCGCACGGGCGCGCGTGTCGGTCGTGAGAGAGAGGTCGAGAGAGGGGGAAGGGGGACGGGCGCCGGCTCGCCCGCCCTCCTCGCCCCGTCCGAGGACCCGTGTCTGGCTCTGCCGCTGGCGGCTCACGGCGGACGGCGGCTCTCTTCCCGCTCTCGCTCTCCTCCGTCCACTCCCGCTGCTTGCCTCACCGCACCGCAGCGGCCCGCGGGTGTGTCCCCTCTTTCCCGGGCGCGCGCCTTTCCCTCTCCATCCCTCTTCCCGGGGGAGGATGGGCGAGGGTCTGGCGGCGCCCCGGGCCCCCTCTCGCCGCCGACCTCCGCTCGCGCGCCGTGGCGCCGTGGCGCGCCTGTCGGGGAGGCGGCGGAGGTTGGGCGCACTTTTTTTTCCCCCCTCTCCACCTCCTTCTCCAAAGGACCGGGGTAGACCAGTAGTCCCTCCCACCGGGCGGGAGGCCATTTTTTTCCCCCGGGGATGCGGCGGGTCGACCAGATGTCCCGCTGGACTCTTTTTTTTTTTTTTTTTTTTTTTTTTTTTTTTTAAATGTATAATATACATTTTATCTTCCTAGACCTGACGGGTCGACCAGTTGTCTCTGTGCACTTCCTTTTTTTTGACGGACTGGAAGCGGGTCGACCAGTTGTCCGATTAAATATTTGGCCTTAAAATGCTAAGTACCGGGGTCGACCAGTTGGCCTTGTGAACTTGGGTCGACCAGTTGTCTTTTTCCATGTCTTGATTGACTGATGTCATTCTTCAGTGTGTTGGTGGTTAGTTTATCTCTTTTGTTCTCGATGCCAACACGCCCCACTCACCAAACACTTTTTTTTTAATTTATTTATTTACTTATATTTATTTTACTTTTTTATTATTTATTTATTTATTTATACATACATACATACATCCTGTCTATCTGTCCAGATGGGGCAGGGGTAGAAGGGGCTAGCTATGAGAGGAAGGTGCTCGGTGGGCATCCAGTTGTAAATAAGGCTGGGAATAAATAGCTGAATATTAATTCATTTGAGTAATATTAAAACTGTTCAAGTAGAAAACAATTGCTTTCTTTTTCTGTTTGCCCAGAGATCTGACTGACTGCAACTTGGAAAGAAGACGGCCCTGCTGGACAGAGACCTCCCTCCTGCTTTGGGTGGGTCGACCAGTTTACATGTTTATTTCCACGTTTTGTCTTTTATGGATTGAATAGATGTGTCTCTCTCTCTCTCTTTTTTTTTTTTTTTGGTTTTTCGAGACAGGGTTTCTCTGTGGCTTTGGAGCCTGTCCTGGAACTAGCACTGTAGACCAGGCTGGTCTCGAACTCACAGAGATCCGCCTACCTCTGCCTCCCGAGTACTGGGATTAAAGGCGTGCGCCACCATCGCCCGGCTCTCATTTTTTTTTTCACGATTGCTTGCTTGCTTGCTTGCTTACTTACTTACTTACTTACTATCTGTTCAGCCCATCTCATTTACTTACTTCTTTAAAAAAAATGACCCACCTAGTTATTTACTTACTTACTTACTTACTTACTTGTTCATTCATTCCTTCACTTCCTTATCTTCTTTCATATATCTGTTTATTTATCTGCTGATTTAGCGTGACTCATTTACTTATTGAATGTTTCAATTATTATTTAGTTTTATTCATTTATTCATTCTTTATGTCTATTTTTATGTATGTATTTACTTACTTTCTTAATTTTTTTTTTACTTTTTAAAATTTACTTAATTTTTTTCTTTCTTTGGGAATGTAGATTCTTTCTTCCTTTCTTCCTTTCTTTCCTTCTTTCTGTCTCCTGACTGTCACTGGCTAAGAAAATGGTGGCCTCCATGTCACTGGTCAGCATAGCAGCTCCTAAAATGGAATTTGATGAAGGGATACATAGATAGATAGATAGATAGATAGATAGATAGATAGATAGATAGATAGATAGATAGATGGGATGCGCACACGCTCACACACACACACACACACACACACATATGCACGCACGTGCATGACATGTACAGATGGGGGGCGATTCCAATGTTTTCAGAGGAAGGTGCTCGCTGGTAATAATAAATGTGCTGGTAAATAAGGCTGGAAATAGCTGAATATTAAATCATTAAAACTCTTCAAATAAATAAAAAGCAATTCCATTTCTCTCTCTCTCTCTTTCTCACCATATACCAGCACATCTGAACTGACTGCAACATACAAAAGAAGAAGAAACACGGAAAGAAGACATCCCTGCTGGACAGGATCTGAGATGAGAATAAATTCATCGAATGGCTGCCAACAGCATTTCATTGAGAAGAGATTCCACATTTTATGCTGTACAGTTACTTAGTTAGATAGATAGATAAAGAGAGGCCTGTGAACTGGGGTGGGCTGTGGCTTCTCAGGTCACCTCAGGTCAGGGAGGGGCTGAGGAGTGTCCCATTGGCCTTGACAATAGGCAGGAGTCAGAGGTTAATGTCAGGGCAGGGCCTGAGAGTTCCTCAAAGGGAATGAATGGAGACCCTTGCTTACCTAAGAAATGCCTGACCTTGGAAAAGGACTTGTGGAAAGCGGGCCCTTGAAACTGTGGTTTCACGTCTTACTAGAAAGCTCCCTCTTGGAAGGGAAAGTCATCGTGATATCTTACTCTTTTCCCAAGGATACCCTACCTACCCTTCTGATCATTCTTACTGAATTAAGTCTTCCACTGCAAATAAATAAATAAATAAATAATAAATGAAGTGGATGAGTGAGTGAGTGAGTGAGTGAGTGAGTAAGTAAGTAAGTAAGTAAGTAAACAAGCAAATACGTGGATGGACAAATAAATACAAAGTTTGCTGTTGTTGACTGACTTTTGATTTCATAATGAATCTCTCTCTCTCTCTCACACACACACACACACACACACACACACTAAATATACAATAAAAGGAAGCATAACACCTTTACTCAGGGGGCAGAGTGAACTCTGAAAGTTTTCCAGGCGGGGGGGGGGGGGGAGAGACAGAATATAAGAACAAAATGAGAAACAAGGAAAAATAGTGTTGGCTGGCTGGCCGGCTTTCAGTTCCCTGACAGAAATGAGCACATTGTGGAGGAAACACAAAGTTGTTACACTATGTGGGTGTGATGAGGAGAGATTGTGAGTGAGTGTCCTGTCAGAACAAAGTTAGTCCCATAGTTGATGAAATTCATTATCCCAAAACTTCAGCAGAATATATCCCAAGTTTGCAAATGTGTGATCACCTTGTGACAGGTTGGGCTGGAGATGCTGAGAACTGGGGAGCCCTCAATGCAAGAGCAGACACTCATTCCCATGAAGAGGGGGAGAGGGAGGGAGGGAGGGAGGGAGGGATCATTCATTCCTATACTCAAGTTTAAAGAAAGATGAGTGGCTATCTATGGAGAGACCACTCACAGATATGAAAAATCATTTCCTAAAAATCAAATTTCTCAGTCAGTATGCAACTGCTATGGTGCTTCTCCTAGATAGAGCAAAACACACAAACAAACTGATTCCTTGATCTAGAGCCACAGTGCACATGCTGTGGAAAAGGGGACATGGCCAACTTGAATCACAATATTCATCAGAGCATGAAAAGAGCGTAAAAAGGACACAGAGGAGAGATAATTGTGGTCCTTCCTTCCTCCCTCCCTCCCTCCCTCCCTCCCTCCCTCCCTCCCTCCTTCCCTCAGGAAGTGACTGACAGATGAGACTTTGTCCAAGCAGGTTCTGTCTGAAATACCAGACTTGAGTTTCCCCCTCTGTGGGTATTAGCTAATCAGTCCTCCCTTCTTTCTGTAGGAAGGTGGTGCATGTCTCTCAGAACTTACCTGGTTTCCTCTGCACCAGGTGAACCAGGGAAAAGCTTTCTAAGCCTTATTCAGACCCATAGAGGCTGCGCTGTGTGTGACTTCAGAGACCTCAGGGAGTATAGGGGTGGGTGGGTGCTTGATGCTTCAGACTCATGTCATTGAAGGACATAACATAGTCTGGATTCACAGAGATTCACAACACAGAGCCATTGTCACTTACTAACAGCTCAGGACACCCAGAGCTAACAAGAAATTGCAGTCTCAGCCGGGCTTTAATCACAGCACACACACAGATCTCTGTGAATTCAAAGATGGCCTGATTTACAGAGTGAGTTTTAGGACAGCCCAAGATACAAAAAGAAACCCTTTCTTGAAAAACAAAGCAAAACAGCAAAAGAAAGAAAGACAAGGAAAAAGAAAAAACTGGCAGTCTCTTTCCACTCTCTCCTCCATTGGCTCTTAAAGAGCTCTCAAGCTGAACTGGAGACCATGGTGTCACTCAAAACTGGGAAGCCAGAAACCTTAGGGGGGTCACAGGAGTCGGACTGACTGCAGCACTTGATGCCTCAACCCTGCTAATGGCTGTGATATAAGGCATGGTAAAATACGGGCTTTGGCAGAGCACTACTCCCCTTTCTCTATTATTATTGCTACACAACGAAAAGGACCGGGGGGGGGGTGATGATGTGCAGTCAGTGCTGGTATTGAAATCTCACTGACTCGTTCCGCACTCCTTGTCAATTCCCGACTTTGTCAAATCAACTATCGTGAATCTTTGATGTGGGTTGGCCCTTTAGGAACTCAGAGAAACAAGACAGACAGACCTGTTTCATCCCAGAAACCTCCCAGTTCCTGAGCCCTAGCCCTGGAAGTCTCAAAGCCATCACATCCAGAAATCTCTCTAGTCCCTGCTAGTGGTGAACTCACTTCGTCTTCCCCAGGACCACTAATTATTTCTCCATGTTTTCCTGTGAGATCTGAGGCCAGCTTTCTTCTTCCTCCCTCTGGCCTCTCCACGAACGATCTCCATTCTCTAGACAACATGTCTAGAACCGAGTCTTATAGGCACCGAGAGAGTGTGTCTTGAGGGCAGTTGGCGTTTCTAGGACACGAGTGACATCACAAAATTCCGAGAGCTCTCTGGGATACCGTGGAATTTCCAGAGAAGGGACTGCTGATGTCGTGAGGCACGGCCTTTACCTCCTTGCTGATATTTCTCCCCGAACTGACCGACCGACCGACCGACCGACCGACCAACCGGAACCTGAGGTTTCCTTTCCAGGAGTCTCTCCTCCGACACAGAGGGAGCCATTCAGGATTTCCTCCTTCCAAAACCAGAAATTTCTCTCTGCTTCATTAATATCTTCTCACTACTTCCTGAACCCATGGGGAGTTAGTTAGTTGAACACTCACTTTTTTCATGAATGACCCTTCCTCCCTCTCCTGAACATCTCATATTACTGATTCATACTCAGTAAAACAGTAATATGAGAAATTAGGCCAGGAGGACATGGAAGATGAGGGTTGAGTCTTCTGAAGTGAACAAGCACTTAGGGAAGGCTAAACTTAAGGGAATTTGACTCTGAGTGGCAAGACATGAATAGCTGCTGCCAAGGCACAGATACAGGCACCAACTGGGCCCTCGGCATCCTCCTGCATCATCAGAGCTGTGTGGGAAACTCAGCCCAAAGGAGGGGCCGTGTTCAAAGGGAGAGGGCATTTTCGAGGACAGCACTGTTTTCTTTTTCTTCTTTCTTTCTTTCTTTCTTTCTTTCTTTCTTTCTTTTTTTTTTTCGAGACAGGGTTGTTCTGTAGTTTTTTTTTTTTTTGGAGCCTTTCCTGGAACTAGCTCTTGTAGACCAGGCTGGTCTTGAACTCACATGCTTTCTTTTTTTTTCTATTGGATATTTTTGACTTCTTTATCAAAGATCAGGTGTTCGAAGATGTGTGGATCGATATCCGGGTCTTCTATTCGGTTCCATTGGTCCTCCTGTCTGTTCTTATGCCAGGACCAGGCTGTTTTCAGAACTGTAGCTTACAGAGTGTTCTTGCAGGTGGGGCACAGAAGAGGTTAATTATGGTACCTTAGTTCTTCTGCTTTTCTAGCAGACCGGAGCCCAGCTGACAGGAATCCAGTAGAGATGGTGTCAAGGTTCACACTGACACTAACAGCTGTAACTTGAGCAGGATTTGTGATCCACATGAAATTTGCAATGAATTGCAGCAAATCTGTGACACTCTAACTTGCTCAGGCTCAGTATCTGAACATACAGATGTTTGCAATGATCACTGGCTTCAGGATTTTTTTTGTTGTTGTTGTTGTTGTTTTGTTTTTCCACGAGACAGGGTTTCCCTGTAGCTGAAGTTTAACGGCCTGGTGTTTTTGTGACTTACTGCTTCAAAGAACTTCTCCATTTCTTTATCCCTAAGGGAAAAGAAATATAATCACTAAATACATTTAAGTGTCTTTCAACCATTTTAGATCCCTCTGTTGAGAGTTCTCTGTTTAGGTCTGTACTCCATTTTTTAAAATTGGATTATTTGTTCTTTGGATGACCAATTTCTCGACTTCTTTGTGTATTTTGGAGATTAGTGAAGATCTTTTCCCATTCTGTAAGGCCGTCGTTTTGTCTTGTTGGCCATGTTCTTTGCTTTACAGAAGCTTTTCAGTTTCAGGAGGTCTCACTTATTAATTGTTTCTCTCAGTGTCTGTTTTTTTTTCTTTTTTTTTCTTTTTTCTTTCTTTTTTTTCTTTTTTTTCTTTTTTTCTTTTTTTCTTTTTTTTCTTCTTCTTCTTTTCTTTTTTTTTCTTTTTTTTCTCTCTTTAGTTTTTTTCTTTGTTCTTTTTTTTTGTTTTGTTTTTCTTTTTTTTTCTTTTTTCTTTTTTTTCTTTTTCTCTCAGTGTCTGTGCTACTGGGGTTCTATTTAGCAAGCGTTCTCCTGTGCCAATGTGTTCAAGTGCATTTTATATTTTTATTTTTATATTCTTTTATTGTGGATGAAGTCAATTATTTGAACTCTCAAATATTTTTATTGTTATTATCTCTCTATTTGTTTGCTTATTTGTGGTTGTTCACCAACTTGACTATCTAGAGGAAGTAAAAGTCGTAACAAGGTTTCCGTAGGTGAACCTGCGGAAGGATCATTAACGTGAGAGAGCAGCGGCGGCGGCTCTGCCCGCCCGCTCGCCTGCCTCGCCCGAGTTCTCGCCGGGAGGCGCGCTCCCCGGGTCGCACGTGTGTTGTGCTCACGGAAGTGTGCGTGCGCACGGGCGCGCGTGGCGGTCGTGAGAGAGAGGTCGAGAGAGGGGGAAGGGGGACGGGCGCCGGCTCGCCCGCCCTCCTCGCCCCGTCCGAGGACCCGTGTCTGGCTCTGCCGCTGGCGGCTCACGGCAGACGGCGGCTCTCTTCCCGCTCTCGCTCTCCTCCGTCCACTCCCGCTGCTTGCCTCACCGCACCACAGCGGCCCGCGGGTGTGTCCCCTCTTTCCCGGGCGCGCGCCTTTCCCTCTCCATCCCTCTTCCCGGGGGAGGATGGGCGAGGGTCTGGCGGCGCCCCGGGCCCCCTCTCGCCGCCGACCTCCGCTCGCGCGCCGTGGCGCCGCGGCGCGCCTGTCGGGGAGGCGGCGGAGGTTGGGCGCACTTTTTTTTCCCCCCTCTCCACCTCCTTCTCCAAAGGACCGGGGTAGACCAGTAGTTCCTCCCACCGGGCGGGAGGCCATTTTTTTCCCCCGGGGATGCGGCGGGTCGACCAGATGTCCCGCTTGACTCTTTTTTTTTTTTTTTTTTTTTTTTTAAATGTATAATATACATTATATCTTCCTAGACCTGACGGGTCGACCAGTTGTCTCTGTGCACTTCCTTTTTTTTGACGGACTGGAAGCGGGTCGACCAGTTGTCCGATTAAATATTTGGCCTTAAAATGCTAAGTACCGGGGTCGACCAGTTGGCCTTGTGAACTTGGGTCGACCAGTTGTCTTTTTCCATGTCTTGATTGACTGATGTCATTCTTCAGTGTGTTGGTGGTTAGTTTATCTCTTTTGTTCTCGATGCCAACACGCCCCACTCACCAAACACTTTTTTTTTAATTTATTTATTTACTTATATTTATTTTACTTTTTTATTATTTATTTATTTATTTATACATACATACATACATCCTGTCTATCTGTCCAGATGGGGCAGGGGTAGAAGGGGCTAGCTATGAGAGGAAGGTGCTCGGTGGGCATCCAGTTGTAAATAAGGCTGGGAATAAATAGCTGAATATTAATTCATTTGAGTAATATTAAAACTGTTCAAGTAGAAAACAATTGCTTTCTTTTTCTGTTTGCCCAGAGATCTGACTGACTGCAACTTGGAAAGAAGACGGCCCTGCTGGACAGAGACCTCCCTCCTGCTTTGGGTGGGTCGACCAGTTTACATGTTTATTTCCACGTTTTGTCTTTTATGGATTGAATGGATGTGTCTCTCTCTCTCTTTTTTTTTTTTTTGGTTTTTCGAGACAGGGTTTCTCTGTGGCTTTGGAGCCTGTCCTGGAACTAGCACTGTAGACCAGGCTGGTCTCGAACTCACAGAGATCCGCCTACCTCTGCCTCCCGAGTACTGGGATTAAAGGCGTGCGCCACCATCGTCCGGCTCTCATTTTTTTTTTCACGATTGCTTGCTTGCTTGCTTGCTTACTTACTTACTTACTTACTATCTGTTCAGCCCATCTCATTTACTTACTTCTTTAAAAAAAATGACCCACCTAGTTATTTACTTACTTACTTACTTACTTACTTGTTCATTCATTCCTTCACTTCCTTATCTTCTTTCATATATCTGTTTATTTATCTGCTGATTTAGCGTGACTCATTTACTTATTGAATGTTTCAATTATTATTTAGTTTTATTCATTTATTCATTCTTTATGTCTATTTTTATGTATGTATTTACTTACTTTCTTAATTTTTTTTTTACTTTTTAAAATTTACTTAATTTTTTTCTTTCTTTGGGAATGTAGATTCTTTCTTCCTTTCTTCCTTTCTTTCGTTCTTTCTGTCTCCTGACTGTCACTGGCTAAGAAAATGGTGGCTTCCATGTCACTGGTCAGCATAGCAGCTCCTAAAATGGAATTTGATGAAGGGATACATAGATAGATAGATAGATAGATAGATAGATAGATAGATAGATAGATAGATAGATGGGATGCGCACACGCTCACACACACACACACACACACACACACATATGCACGCACGTGCATGACATGTACAGATGGGGGGCGATTCCAATGTTTTCAGAGGAAGGTGCTCGCTGGTAATAATAAATGTGCTGGTAAATAAGGCTGGAAATAGATGAATATTAAATCATTAAAACTCTTCAAATAAATAAAAAGCAATTCCATTTCTCTCTCTCTCTCTTTCTCACCATATACCAGCACATCTGAACTGACTGCAACATACAAAAGAAGAAGAAACACGGAAAGAAGACATCCCTGCTGGACAGGATCTGAGATGAGAATAAATTCATCGAATGGCTGCCAACAGCATTTCATTGAGAAGAGATTCCACATTTTATGCTGTACAGTTACTTAGTTAGATAGATAGATAAAGAGAGGCCTGTGAACTGGGGTGGGCTGTGGCTTCTCAGGTCACCTCAGGTCAGGGAGGGGCTGAGGAGTGTCCCATTGGCCTTGACAATTGGCAGGAGTCAGAGGTTAATGTCAGGGCAGGGCCTGAGAGTTCCTCAAAGGGAATGAATGGAGACCCTTGCTTACCTAAGAAATGCCTGACCTTGGAAAAGGACTTGTGGAAAGCGGGCCCTTGAAACTGTGGTTTCACGTCTTACTAGAAAGCTCCCTCTTGGAAGGGAAAGTCATCGTGATATCTTACTCTTTTCCCAAGGATACCCTACCTACCATTCTGATCATTCTTACTGAATTAAGTCTTCCACTGCAAATAAATAAATAAATAAATAATAAATGAAGTGGGTGAGTGAGTGAGTGAGTGAGTAAGTAAGTAAGTAAGTAAGTAAACAAGCAAATACGTGGATGGACAAATAAATACAAAGTTTGCTGTTGTTGACTGACTTTTGATTTCATAATGAATCTCTCTCTCTCTCTCTCTCTCTCTCTCTCTCTCACACACACACACACACACACACTAAATATACAATAAAAGGAAGCATAACACCTTTACTCAGGGGGCAGAGTGAACTCTGAAAGTTTTCCAGGCGGGGGGGGGGAGAGACAGAATATAAGAACAAAATGAGAAACAAGGAAAAATAGTGTTGGCTGGCTGGCCGGCTTTCAGTTCCCTGACAGAAATGAGCACATTGTGGAGGAAACACAAAGTTGTTACACTATGTGGGTGTGATGAGGAGAGATTGTGAGTGAGTGTCCTGTCAGAACAAAGTTAGTCCCATAGTTGATAAAATTCATTATCCCAAAACTTCAGCAGAATATATCCCAAGTTTGCAAATGTGTGATCAGCTTGTGACAGGTTGGGCTGGAGATGCTGAGAACTGGGGAGCCCTCAATGCAAGAGCAGACACTCATTCCCATGAAGAGGGAGAGAGGGAGGGAGGGAGGGAGGGAGGGATCATTCATTCCTATACTCAAGTTTAAAGAAAGATGAGTGGCTATCTATGGAGAGACCACTCACAGATATGAAAAATCATTTCCTAAAAATCAAATTTCTCAGTCAGTATGCAACTGCTATGGTGCTTCTCCTAGATAGAGCAAAACACACAAACAAACTGATTCCTTGATCTAGAGCCACAGTGCACATGCTGTGGAAAAGGGGACATGGCCAACTTGAATCACAATATTCATCAGAGCATGAAAAGAGCGTAAAAAGGACACAGAGGAGAGATAATTGTGGTCCTTCCTTCCTTCCTCCCTCCCTCCCTCCATCCCTCCCTCCCTCCCTCCTTCCCTCAGGAAGTGACTGACAGATGAGACTTTGTCCAAGCAGGTTCTGTCTGAAATACCAGACTTGAGTTTCCCCCTCTGTGGGTATTAGCTAATCAGTCCTCCCTTCTTTCTGTAGGAAGGTGGTGCATGTCTCTCAGAACTTACCTGGTTTCCTCTGCACCAGGTGAACCAGGGAAAAGCTTTCTAAGCCTTATTCAGACCCATAGAGGCTGCGCTGTGTGTGACTTCAGAGACCTCAGGGAGTATAGGGGTGGGTGGGTGCTTGATGCTTCAGACTCATGTCATTGAAGGACATAACATAGTCTGGATTCACAGAGATTCACAACACAGAGCCATTGTCACTTACTAACAGCTCAGGACACCCAGAGCTAACAAGAAATTGCAGTCTCAGCCGGGCTTTAATCACAGCACACACACAGATCTCTGTGAATTCAAAGATGGCCTGATTTACAGAGTGAGTTTTAGGACAGCCCAAGATACACAAAGAAACCCTTTTTTTTTTTTTTTTTTTTTTTTTTTTTTTTTTTTTTTTTTTTGGTTTTTCGAGACAGGGTTTCTCTGTGGTTTTGGAGCCTGTCCTGGAACTAGCTCTTGTAGACCAGGCTGGAAGAAACCCTTTCTTGAAAAACAAAGCAAAACAGCAAAAGAAAGAAAGACAAGGAAAAAGAAAAAAATGGCAGTCTCTTTCCACTCTCTCCTCCATTGGCTCTTAAAGAGCTCTCAAGCTGAACTGGAGACCATGGTGTCACTCAAAACTGGGAAGCCAGAAACCTTAGGGGGGTCACAGGAGTCGGACTGACTGCAGCACTTGATGCCTCAACCCTGCTAATGGCTGTGATATAAGGCATGGTAAAATACGGGCTTTGGCAGAGCACTACTCCCCTTTCTCTATTATTATTGCTACACAACGAAAAGGACCGGGGGGGGGGGGTGATGATGTGCAGTCAGTGCTGGTATTGAAATCTCACTGACTCCTTCCGCACTCCTTGTCAATTCCCGACTTTGTCAAATCAACTATCGTGAATCTTTGATGTGGGTTGGCCCTTTAGGAACTCAGAGAAACAAGACAGACAGACCTGTTTCATCCCAGAAACCTCCCAGTTCCTGAGCCCTAGCCCTGGAAGTCTCAAAGCCATCACATCCAGAAATCTCTCTAGTCCCTGCTAGTGGTGAACTCACTTCGTCTTCCCCAGGACCACTAATTATTTCTCCATGTTTTCCTGTGAGATCTGAGGCCAGCTTTCTTCTTCCTCCCTCTGGCCTCTCCACGAACGATCTCCATTCTCTAGACAACATGTCTAGAACCGAGTCTTATAGGCACCGAGAGAGTGTGTCTTGAGGGCAGTTGGCGTTTCTAGGACACGAGTGACATCACAAAATTCCGAGAGCTCTCTGGGATACCGTGGAATTTCCAGAGAAGGGACTGCTGATGTCGTGAGGCACGGCCTTTACCTCCTTGCTGATATTTCTCCCCGAACTGACCGACCGACCAACCGACCGACCGACCAACCGGAAACTGAGGTTTCCTTTCCAGGAGTCTCTCCTCCGACACAGAGGGAGCCATTCAGGATTTCCTCCTTCCAAAACCAGAAATTTCTCTCTGCTTCATTAATATCTTCTCACTACTTCCTGAACCCAAGGGGAGTTAGTTAGTTGAACACTCACTTTTTTCATGAATGACCCTTCCTCCCTCTCCTGAACATCTCATATTACTGATTCATACTCAGTAAAACAGTAATATGAGAAATTAGGCCAGGAGGACATGGAAGATGAGGGTTGAGTCTTCTGAAGTGAACAAGCACTTAGGGAAGGCTAAACTTAAGGGAATTTGACTCTGAGTGGCAAGACATGAATAGCTGCTGCCAAGGCACAGATACAGGCACCAACTGGGCCCTCGGCATCCTCCTGCATCATCAGAGCTGTGTGGGAAACTCAGCCCAAAGGAGGGGCCGTGTTCAAAGGGAGAGGGCATTTTCGAGGACAGCACTGTTTTCTTTTTCTTCTTTCTTTCTTTCTTTCTTTCTTTCTTTCTTTCTTTCTTTCTTTCTTTCTTTTTTTTTTTTTCGAGACAGGGTTGTTCTGTAGTTTTTTTTTTTTTGGAGCCTGTCCTGGAACTAGCTCTTGTAGACCAGGCTGGTCTTGAACTCACATGCTTTCTTTTTTTTTTCTATTGGATATTTTTGACTTCTTTATCAAAGATCAGGTGTTCGAAGATGTGTGGATCGATATCCGGGTCTTCTATTCGGTTCCATTGGTCCTCCTGTCTGTTCTTATGCCAGGACCAGGCTGTTTTCAGAACTGTAGCTTACAGAGTGTTCTTGCAGGTGGGGCACAGAAGAGGTTAATTACGGTACCTTAGTTCTTCTGCTTTTCTAGCAGACCGGAGCCCAGCTGACAGGAATCCAGTAGAGATGGTGTCAAGGTTCACACTGACACTAACAGCTGTAACTTGAGCAGGATTTGTGATCCACATGAAATTTGCAATGAATTGCAGCAAATCTGTGACACTCTAACTTGCTCAGGCTCAGTATCTGAACATACAGATGTTTGCAATGATCACTGGCTTCAGGATTTTTTTTTTGTTGTTGTTGTTGTTTTGTTTTTCCACGAGACAGGGTTTCCCTGTAGCTGAAGTTTAACGGCCTGGTGTTTTTGTGACTTACTGCTTCAAAGAACTTCTCCATTTCTTTATCCCTAAGGGAAAAGAAATATAATCACTAAATACATTTAAGTGTCTTTCAACCATTTTAGATCCCTCTGTTGAGAGTTCTCTGTTTAGGTCTGTACTCCATTTTTTAAAATTGGATTATTTGTTCTTTGGATGACCAATTTCTCGACTTCTTTGTGTATTTTGGAGATTAGTGAAGATCTTTTCCCATTCTGTAAGGCCGTCGTTTTGTCTTGTTGGCCATGTTCTTTGCTTTACAGAAGCTTTTCAGTTTCAGGAGGTCTCACTTATTAATTGTTTCTCTCAGTGTCTGTTTTTTTTTTCTTTTTTTTTCTTTTTTCTTTCTTTTTTTTTCTTTTTTTTCTTTTTTTCTTTTTTCTTTTTTTTCTTCTTCTTTTCTTTTCTTTTCTTTTTTTTCTCTCTTTAGTTTTTTTCTTTGTTCTTTTTTTTGTTTTGTTTTTCTTTTTTTTTTCTTTTTTCTTTTTTTTCTTTTTCTCTCAGTGTCTGTGCTACTGGGGTTCTATTTAGCAAGCGTTCTCCTGTGCCAATGTGTTCAAGTGCATTTGATATTTTTATTTTTATATTCTTTTATTGTGGATGAAGTCAATTATTTGAACTCTCAAATATTTTTATTGTTATTATCTCTCTATTTGTTTGCTTATTTGTGGTTGTTCACCAAATTGACTATCTAGAGGAAGTAAAAGTCGTAACAAGGTTTCCGTAGGTGAACCTGCGGAAGGATCATTAACGTGAGAGAGCAGCGGCGGCGGCTCTGCCCGCCCGCTCGCCTGCCTCGCCCGAGTTCTCGCCGGGAGGCGCGCTCCCCGGGTCGCACGTGTGTTGTGCGCACGGAAGTGTGCGTGCGCACGGGCGCGCGTGTCGGTCGTGAGAGAGAGGTCGAGAGAGGTGGAAGGGGGACGGGCGCCGGCTCGCCCGCCCTCCTCGCCCCGTCCGAGGACCCGTGTCTGGCTCTGCCGCTGGCGGCTCACGGCGGACGGCGGCTCTCTTCCCGCTCTCGCTCTCCTCCGTCCACTCCCGCTGCTTGCCTCACCGCACCGCAGCGGCCCGCGGGTGTGTCCCCTCTTTCCCGGGCGCGCGCCTTTCCCTCTCCATCCCTCTTCCCGGGGGAGGATGGGCGAGGGTCTGGCGGCGCCCCGGGCCCCCTCTCGCCGCCGACCTCCGCTCGCGCGCCGTGGCGCCGCGGCGCGCCTGTCGGGGAGGCGGCGGAGGTTGGGCGCACTTTTTTTTCCCCCCTCTCCACCTCCTTCTCCAAAGGACCGGGGTAGACCAGTAGTCCCTCCCACCGGGCGGGAGGCCATTTTTTTCCCCCGGGGATGCAGTGGGTCGACCAGATGTCCCGCTGGACTCTTTTTTTTTTTTTTAATGTATAATATATATTATATCTTCCTAGACCTGACGGGTCGACCAGTTGTCTCTGTGCACTTCCTTTTTTTTGACGGACTGGAAGCGGGTCGACCAGTTGTCCGATTAAATATTTGGCCTTAAAATGCTAAGTACCGGGGTCGACCAGTTGGCCTTGTGAACTTGGGTCGACCAGTTGTCTTTTTCCATGTCTTGATTGACTGATGTCATTCTTCAATGTGTTGGTGGTTAGTTTATCTCTTTTGTTCTCTATGCCAACACGCCCCACTCACCAAACACTTTTTTTTTAATTTATTTATTTACTTATTTTTATTTTACTTTTTTATTATTTATTTATTTATACATACATACATACATCCTGTCTATCTGTACAGATGGGGCAGGGGTAGAAGGGGCTAGCTATGAGAGGAAGGTGCTCGGTGGGCATCCAGTTGTAAATAAGGCTGGGAATAAATAGCTGAATATTAATTCATTTGAGTAATATTAAAACTGTTCAAGTAGAAAACAATTGCTTTCTTTTTCTGTTTGCCAGAGATCTGACTGACTGCAACTTGGAAAGAAGACGGCCCTGCTGGACAGAGACCTCCCTCCTGCTTTGGGTGGGTCGACCAGTTTACATGTTTATTTCCACGTTTTGTCTTTTATGGATTGAATGGATGTGTCTCTCTCTCTTTTTTTTTTTTTTTTTGGTTTTTCGAGACAGGGTTTCTCTGTGGCTTTGGAGCCTGTCCTGGAACTAGCACTGTAGACCAGGCTGGTCTCGAACTCACAGAGATCCGCCTACCTCTGCCTCCCGAGTACTGGGATTAAAGGCGTGCGCCACCATCGTCCGGCTCTCATTTTTTTTTTCACGATTGCTTGCTTGCTTGCTTGCTTACTTACTTACTTACTTACTATCTGTTCAGCCCATCTCATTTACTTACTTCTTTAAAAAAAATGACCCACCTAGTTATTTACTTACTTACTTACTTACTTACTTGTTCATTCATTCCTTCACTTCCTTATCTTCTTTCATATATCTGTTTATTTATCTGCTGATTTAGCGTGACTCATTTACTTATTGAATGTTTCAATTATTATTTAGTTTTATTCATTTATTCATTCTTTATGTCTATTTTTATGTATGTATTTACTTACTTTCTTAATTTTTTTTTTACTTTTTAAAATTTACTTAATTTTTTTCTTTCTTTGGGAATGTAGATTCTTTCTTCCTTTCTTCCTTTCTTTCCTTCTTTCTGTCTCCTGACTGTCACTGGCTAAGAAAATGGTGGCCTCCATGTCACTGGTCAGCATAGCAGCTCCTAAAATGGAATTTGATGAAGGGATACATAGATAGATAGATAGATAGATAGATAGATAGATAGATAGATAGATAGATAGATAGATAGATGGGATGCGCATACGCTCACACACACACACACACACACACACACACACATATGCACGCACGTGCATGACATGTACAGATGGGGGGCGATTCCAATGTTTTCAGAGGAAGGTGCTCGCTGGTAATAATAAATGTGCTGGTAAATAAGGCTGGAAATAGCTGAATATTAAATCATTAAAACTCTTCAAATAAATAAAAAGCAATTCCATTTCTCTCTCTCTCTCTTTCTCACCATATACCAGCACATCTGAACTGACTGCAACATACAAAAGAAGAAGAAACACGGAAAGAAGACATCCCTGCTGGACAGGATCTGAGATGAGAATAAATTCATCGAATGGCTGCCAACAGCATTTCATTGAGAAGAGATTCCACATTTTATGCTGTACAGTTACTTAGTTAGATAGATAGATAAAGAGAGGCCTGTGAACTGGGGTGGGCTGTGGCTTCTCAGGTCACCTCAGGTCAGGGAGGGGCTGAGGAGTGTCCCATTGGCCTTGACAATAGGCAGGAGTCAGAGGTTAATGTCAGGGCAGGGCCTGAGAGTTCCTCAAAGGGAATGAATGGAGACCCTTGCTTACCTAAGAAATGCCTGACCTTGGAAAAGGACTTGTGGAAAGCGGGCCCTTGAAACTGTGGTTTCACGTCTTACTAGAAAGCTCCCTCTTGGAAGGGAAAGTCATCGTGATATCTTACTCTTTTCCCAAGGATACCCTACCTACCCTTCTGATCATTCTTACTGAATTAAGTCTTCCACTGCAAATAAATAAATAAATAAATAAATAATAAATGAAGTGGGTGAGTGAGTGAGTGAGTGAGTAAGTAAGTAAGTAAGTAAACAAGCAAATACGTGGATGGACAAATAAATACAAAGTTTGCTGTTGTTGACTGACTTTTGATTTCATAATGAATCTCTCTCTCTCTCTCTCTCTCTCTCTCTCACACACACACACACACACACACACTAAATATACAATAAAAGGAAGCATAACACCTTTACTCAGGGGGCAGAGTGAACTCTGAAAGTTTTCCAGGCGGGGGGGGGGGGGGAGAGACAGAATATAAGAACAAAATGAGAAACAAGGAAAAATAGTGTTGGCTGGCTGGCCGGCTTTCAGTTCCCTGACAGAAATGAGCACATTGTGGAGGAAACACAAAGTTGTTACACTATGTGGGTGTGATGAGGAGAGATTGTGAGTGAGTGTCCTGTCAGAACAAAGTTAGTCCCATAGTTGATGAAATTCATTATCCCAAAACTTCAGCAGAATATATCCCAAGTTTGCAAATGTGTGATCAGCTTGTGACAGGTTGGGCTGGAGATGCTGAGAACTGGGGAGCCCTCAATGCAAGAGCAGACACTCATTCCCATGAAGAGGGAGAGAGGGAGGGAGGGAGGGAGGGAGGGATCATTCATTCCTATACTCAAGTTTAAAGAAAGATGAGTGGCTATCTATGGAGAGACCACTCACAGATATGAAAAATCATTTCCTAAAAATCAAATTTCTCAGTCAGTATGCAACTGCTATGGTGCTTCTCCTAGATAGAGCAAAACACACAAACAAACTGATTCCTTGATCTAGAGCCACAGTGCACATGCTGTGGAAAAGGGGACATGGCCAACTTGAATCACAATATTCATCAGAGCATGAAAAGAGCGTAAAAAGGACACAGAGGAGAGATAATTTTGGTCCTTCCTTCCTCCCTCCCTCCTTCCCTCCCTCCCTCCCTCCCTCCTTCCCTCAGGAAGTGACTGACAGATGAGACTTTGTCCAAGCAGGTTCTGTCTGAAATACCAGACTTGAGTTTCCCCCTCTGTGGGTATTAGCTAATCAGTCCTCCCTTCTTTCTGTAGGAAGGTGGTGCATGTCTCTCAGAACTTACCTGGTTTCCTCTGCACCAGGTGAACCAGGGAAAAGCTTTCTAAGCCTTATTCAGACCCATAGAGGCTGCGCTGTGTGTGACTTCAGAGACCTCAGGGAGTATAGGGGTGGGTGGGTGCTTGATGCTTCAGACTCATGTCATTGAAGGACATAACATAGTCTGGATTCACAGAGATTCACAACACAGAGCCATTGTCACTTACTAACAACTCAGGACACCCAGAGCTAACAAGAAATTGCAGTCTCAGCCGGGCTTTAATCACAGCACACACACAGATCTCTGTGAATTCAAAGATGGCCTGATTTACAGAGTGAGTTTTAGGACAGCCCAAGATACACAAAGAAACCCTTTCTTGAAAAACAAAGCAAAACAGCAAAAGAAAGAAAGACAAGGAAAAAGAAAAAAAATGGCAGTCTCTTTCCACTCTCTCCTCCATTGGCTCTTAAAGAGCTCTCAAGCTGAACTGGAGACCATGGTGTCACTCAAAACTGGGAAGCCAGAAACCTTAGGGGGGTCACAGGAGTCGGACTGACTGCAGCACTTGATGCCTCAACCCTGCTAATGGCTGTTATATAAGGCATGGTAAAATACGGGCTTTGGCAGAGCACTACTCCCCTTTCTCTATTATTATTGCTACACAAGGAAAAGGACCGGGGGGGGTGATGATGTGCAGTCAGTGCTGGTATTGAAATCTCACTAGCTCCTTCCGCACTCCTTGTCAATTCCCGACTTTGTCAAATCAACTATCGTGAATCTTTGATGTGGGTTGGCCCTTTAGGAACTCAGAGAAACAAGACAGACAGACCTGTTTCATCCCAGAAACCTCCCAGTTCCTGAGCCCTAGCCCTGGAAGTCTCAAAGCCATCACATCCAGAAATCTCTCTAGTCCCTGCTAGTGGTGAACTCACTTCGTCTTCCCCAGGACCACTAATTATTTCTCCATGTTTTCCTGTGAGATCTGAGGCCAGCTTTCTTCTTCCTCCCTCTGGCCTCTCCACGAACGATCTCCATTCTCTAGACAACATGTCTAGAACCGAGTCTTTTTTTTTTTTTTTTTTTTTTTTTAAATTTTTTTATTGATAAAAGGAGGATAAAGAAAAGAAAAAAAAAACAAATTTCCACCTCCTCCCACCAGCCTCCCATTTCCCTCCCCCTCCTCCCACTCTTCTCCCCCTCCTCCCACTCTTCTCCCCCTCCTCCCACCCCTCTCCCCTTCCCCCCACTCCTCTCCCCCTCCCTTTCCAGTCCAAAGAGCTGTCAGGGTTCCCTGCCCTGTGGCACGTCCTAGGTCCTCCCCCCTCCATCCATATCTAGGAAGGTGAACATCCAGACTGGCTAGACTCCCACCAAGCCAGCACATTGCATAGGATCAAAACCGCGTGCCATTGTCCTTGGCGTCTCATCAGCCCTCATTGTTCGCCATGTTCCGAGAGTCCAGTTTTATCCCATGCTTTTTCTGATAACAGTCCAGCTGGCCTTGGTGAGCTCCCAGTAGATCATCTCCACTGTCTCAGTGGGTGGGTGCACTCCTCGTGGTCCCGACATCTTTGCTCATGTTCTCACTCCTTCTGCTCCTCATTGGGACCTTGGGAGCTCAGTCCAGTGCTCCAGTGTGGGTCTCTGTCTCTATCTCCATCCATCGCCAGATGCAAGTTCTAGGATGATATGCAATATATTCGTCAGTATTGCTCTAGGGTAGGGTCATTTCAGGTTCCCTATCCTCAGCTGCCCAGGGAACTAACTGGGGACCTCAGCTTGGGCACCTGGGAGCCCCTCTAGGGTCAAGTCTCCTGCCCACCCTAAAGTGGGTCCCTTAACTAAGAATTGTGGTTCCGTGCTCCCCTATCCAACCTTCCTTTGTCCCGATCCTCCTGTTTCCCCAAGTCCACCCTCCTTCCCTTCTACCTTTTCTCTCCCCATCTCCCCTAATCCCCATCCCACCCCACCCCCAAGATCCCACTTTTCCCCCCGGCAATTTTGTCTACTTCCCTTATCCAAGAGGATAACTATATGTTTTTCCTTGGGTTCACCTTCTTACTTAGCTTCTTTAGATTCGCCTATTGTAGACTCCGTGAACCCTATTTATGGCTAGAATCCAATTATGAGTGAGTACATCCCATGTTCGTCTTTTTGGGCCTGGGATACCTCACTCAGGATAGTGTTTTCTATTTCCATCCATTTGCATGCAAAATTCGAGAAGTCATTGTTTTTTACCGCAGCGTAGTACTCTAGTGTGTATATATTCCATACTTTCTTCATCCATTCTTCCATTGAAGGGCATCTAGGTTGTTTCCAGGTTCTGGCTATTACAAATAATACTGCTATGAACATAGTTGAACAAATGCTTTTGACATGTGATAGAGCATCTCTTGGGTAAATTCCCAAGAGTGGTATTGCTGGGTCCAGGGGTAGGTTGATCCCGAATTTCCGGAGAAACCGAAACACTGACTTCCACAGTGGTTGCACAAGATTGCATTCCCACCAGCAATGGATGAGGGTACCCCTTCCTCCACAGCCTCTCCAGCAAAGGCTATCCTTGGTGTTTTTGACTTTAGCCAATCTTACAGGTGTAAGATGATATCTCAAAGTTGTTTTGATTTGCATTTCCCTGATCGCTAAGGAGGTTGAGCATGACCTTAAGTGTCTTTTGGTCATTTGAACTTCTTCTGTTGAGAATTCTCTGTTCAGTTCAGCGCCCCATTTTTTAATTGGGTTAATTAGCATTTTAAAGTCTAGTTTCTTGAGTTCTCTATATATTTTGGAGATCAGACCTTTGTCTGTTGCGGGGTTGGTGAAGATCTTCTCCCAGTCAGTAGGTTGCCTTTGTGTCTTAGTGACAGTGTCCTTTGCTTTACAGAAGCTTCTCAGTTTTAGTAGGTCCCATTTATTCAATGTTGCCCTTAATGTCTGTGCTTCTGGGGTTATACCTAAGAAGCGATCGCCTGTGAAGCTACAGTTACTCTGATACCAAAACCACACAAAGACTCATCCAGGAAAGAGAATTACAGGCCGATCTCACTCATGAATATCGACGCAAAAATCCTCAACAAAATACTGGCAAACCGAATCCAAGAACACATCCGAAAAATTATCCATTATGATCAAGTAGGCTTCATTCCTGAGATGCAGGGCTGGTTCAACATACGAAAATCTATCAATGTAATCCATCATATAAATAAACTGAAAGAAAAAAACCATATGATCATTTCATTAGATGCTGAAAAAGCATTTGACAAAATTCAACATCCATTTATGTTAAAAGTCTTGGAGAGATTAGGGATACAAGGGTCATACCTAAATATAATAAAAGCTATATACAGCAAGCCGACAGCCAACATCAAATTAAATGGAGAGAAACTCAAAGCCATCCCGCTTAACTCAGGAACACGACAAGGCTGCCCACTTTCGCCATACCTCTTCAATATAGTGCTGGAAGTTCTAGCAATAGCAATAAGACAGCATAATGGGATCAAGGGGATTCGAATTGGAAATGAAGAAGTTAAACTTTCGTTATTCGCAGATGATATGATAGTGTACATAAGCGACCCCCAAAATTCCACCAAAGAACTTTTACAGCTGATAAACAGCTTTAGTAATGTGGCAGGATACAAGATCAACTCCAAAAAATCAGTCGCCCTCCTATACTCAAAGGATATGGAAGCAGAGAGGGAAATCAGAGAAGCTTCTCCATTCACGATAGCCACAAACAGCATAAAATATCTTGGGGTAAATCTAACCAAGGAAGTGAAAGATCTATTTGACAAGAACTTTAAGGCATTGAAGAAAGAAATTGAAGAGGATACCAAAAAATGGATGGACATCCCTTGCTCTTGGATTGGGAGGATCAACATAGTAAAAATGGCAATTCTACCAAAGGCAATTTATAGATTCAATGCAATCCCCATCAAGATCCCATCAAAATTCTTCACAGATCTGGAGAGGACAATAATCAACTTTATATGGAAAAACAAAAAACCCAGGATAGCTAAAACAATCCTATACAATAAAGGATTGTCTGGAGGCATTACCATCCCTGACTTCAAACTCTATTACAGAGCTACAGTAATGAAAACAGGGTGGTACTGGCATAAAAACAGAGAAGTCGACCAATGGAATCGTATAGAAGACACGGACTTTATCCCACAAACCTATGAACACCTCATTTTCGATAAAGGAGCTAAAAGTTTACATTGGAAGAAAGAAAGCATCTTCAACAAATGGTGCTGGCACAACTGGATGTCAACCTGTAGAAGAATGAAAATAGACCCATATCTATCACCGTGCACAAAACTCAAGTCCAAATGGATTAAAGACCTCAATATCAGCCCGAAAACACTGAATCTGATAGAAGAGAAAGTGGGCAATACCCTACAACAGATGGGCACAGGCGATCGCTTCTTAGGTAGAACCGAGTCTTATAGGCACCGAGAGAGTGTGTCTTGAGGGCAGTTGGCGTTTCTAGGACACGAGTGACATCACAAAATTCCGAGAGCTCTCTGGGATACCGTGGAATTTCCATAGAAGGGACTGCTGATGTCGTGAGGCACGGCCTTTACCTCCTTGCTGATATTTCTCCCCGAACTGACCGACCGACCGACCGACCGACCGACCGACCAACCGGAACCTGAGGTTTCCTTTCCAGGAGTCTCTCCTCCGACACAGAGGGAGCCATTCAGGATTTCCTCCTTCCAAAACCAGAAATTTCTCTCTGCTTCATTAATATCTTCTCACTACTTCCTGAACCCATGGGGAGTTAGTTAGTTGAACACTCACTTTTTTCATGAATGACCCTTCCTCCCTCTCCTGAACATCTCATATTACTGATTCATACTCAGTAAAACAGTAATATGAGAAATTAGGCCAGGAGGACATGGAAGATGAGGGTTGAGTCTTCTGAAGTGAACAAGCACTTAGGGAAGGCTAAACTTAAGGGAATTTGACTCTGAGTGGCAAGACATGAATAGCTGCTGCCAAGGCACAGATACAGGCACCAACTGGGCCCTCGGCATCCTCCTGCATCATCAGAGCTGTGTGGGAAACTCAGCCCAAAGGAGGGGCCGTGTTCAAAGGGAGAGGGCATTTTCGAGGACAGCACTGTTTTCTTTTTCTTCTTTCTTTCTTTCTTTCTTTCTTTCTTTCTTTCTTTCTTTCTTTCTTTCTTTTTTTTTTTCGAGACAGGGTTGTTCTGTAGTTTTTTTTTTTTTTTTGGAGCCTGTCCTGGAACTAGCTCTTGTAGACCAGGCTGGTCTTGAACTCACATGCTTTCTTTTTTTTTCTATTGGATATTTTTGACTTCTTTATCAAAGATCAGGTGTTCGAAGATGTGTGGATCGATATCCGGGTCTTCTATTCGGTTCCATTGGTCCTCCTGTCTGTTCTTATGCCAGGACCAGGCTGTTTTCAGAACTGTAGCTTACAGAGTGTTCTTGCAGGTGGGGCACAGAAGAGGTTAATTACGGTACCTTAGTTCTTCTGCTTTTCTAGCAGACCGGAGCCCAGCTGACAGGAATCCAGTAGAGATGGTGTCAAGGTTCACACTGACACTAACAGCTGTAACTTGAGCAGGATTTGTGATCCACATGAAATTTGCAATGAATTGCAGCAAATCTGTGACACTCTAACTTGCTCAGGCTCAGTATCTGAACATACAGATGTTTGCAATGATCACTGGCTTCAGGATTTTTTTTTTTTTTTGTTGTTGTTGTTTTGTTTTTCCACGAGACAGGGTTTCCCTGTAGCTGAAGTTTAACGGCCTGGTGTTTTTGTGACTTACTGCTTCAAAGAACTTCTCCATTTCTTTATCCCTAAGGGAAAAGAAATATAATCACTAAATACATTTAAGTGTCTTTCAACCATTTTAGATCCCTCTGTTGAGAGTTCTCTGTTTAGGTCTGTACTCCATTTTTTAAAATTGGATTATTTGTTCTTTGGATGACCAATTTCTCGACTTCTTTGTGTATTTTGGAGATTAGTGAAGATCTTTTCCCATTCTGTAAGGCCGTCGTTTTGTCTTGTTGGCCATGTTCTTTGCTTTACAGAAGCTTTTCAGTTTCAGGAGGTCTCACTTATTAATTGTTTCTCTCAGTGTCTGTTTTTTTTTCTTTTTTTTTCTTTTTTCTTTCTTTTTTTTCTTTTTTTCTTTTTTTCTTTTTTTTCTTCTTCTTCTTTTCTTTTTTTTTCTTTTTTTTCTCTCTTTAGTTTTTTTCTTTGTTCTTTTTTTTTGTTTTGTTTTTCTTTTTTTTTTCTTTTTTCTTTTTTTTCTTTTTCTCTCAGTGTCTGTGCTACTGGGGTTCTATTTAGCAAGCGTTCTCCTGTGCCAATGTGTTCAAGTGCATTTGATATTTTTATTTTTATATTCTTTTATTGTGGATGAAGTCAATTATTTGAACTCTCAAATATTTTTATTGTTATTATCTCTCTATTTGTTTGCTTATTTGTGGTTGTTCACCAACTTGACTATCTAGAGGAAGTAAAAGTCGTAACAAGGTTTCCGTAGGTGAACCTGCGGAAGGATCATTAACGTGAGAGAGCAGCGGCGGCGGCTCTGCCCGCCCGCTCGCCTGCCTCGCCCGAGTTCTCGCCGGGAGGCGCGCTCCCCGGGTCGCACGTGTGTTGTGCGCACGGAAGTGTGCGTGCGCACGGGCGCGCGTGGCGGTCGTGAGAGAGAGGTCGAGAGAGGGGGAAGGGGGACGGGCGCCGGCTCGCCCGCCCTCCTCGCCCCGTCCGAGGACCCGTGTCTGGCTCTGCCACTGGCGGCTCACGGCGGACGGCGGCTCTCTTCCCGCTCTCGCTCTCCTCCGTCCACTCCCGCTGCTTGCCTCACCGCACCGCAGCGGCCCGCGGGTGTGTCCCCTCTTTCCCGGGCGCGCGCCTTTCCCTCTCCATCCCTCTTCCCGGGGGAGGATGGGCGAGGGTCTGGCGGCGCCCCGGGCCCCCTCTCGCCGCCGACCTCCGCTCGCGCGCCGTGGCGCCGCGCGCGCCTGTCCGGGAGGCGGCGGAGGTTGGGCGCACTTTTTTTTCCCCCCTCTCCACCTCCTTCTCCAAAGGACCGGGGTAGACCAGTAGTCCCTCCCACCGGGCGGGAGGCCATTTTTTTCCCCCGGGGATGCGGCGGGTCGACCAGATGTCCCGCTGGACTCTTTTTTTTTTTTTTTTTAATGTATAATATATATTATATCTTCCTAGACCTGACGGGTCGACCAGTTGTCTCTGTGCACTTCCTTTTTTTTGACGGACTGGAAGCGGGTCGACCAGTTGTCCGATTAAATATTTGGCCTTAAAATGCTAAGTACCGGGGTCGACCAGTTGGCCTTGTGAACTTGGGTCGACCAGTTATCTTTTTCCATGTCTTGATTGACTCATGTCATTCTTCAATGTGTTGGTGGTTAGTTTATCTCTTTTGTTCTCTATGCCAACACGCCCCACTCACCAAACACTTTTTTTTTAATTTATTTATTTACTTATTTTTATTTTACTTTTTTATTATTTATTTATTTATACATACATACATACATCCTGTCTATCTGTCCAGATGGGGCAGGGGTAGAAGGGGCTAGCTATGAGAGGAAGGTGCTCGGTGGGCATCCAGTTGTAAATAAGGCTGGGAATAAATAGCTGAATATTAATTCATTTGAGTAATATTAAAACTGTTCAAGTAGAAAACAATTGCTTTCTTTTTCTGTTTGCCCAGAGATCTGACTGACTGCAACTTGGAAAGAAGACGGCCCTGCTGGACAGAGACCTCCCTCCTGCTTTGGGTGGGTCGACCAGTTTACATGTTTATTTCCACGTTTTGTCTTTTATGGATTGAATGGATGTGTCTCTCTCTTTTTTTTTTTTTTTTTTTTTGGTTTTTGGAGACAGGGTTTCTCTGTGGCTTTGGAGCCTGTCCTGGAACTAGCACTGTAGACCAGGCTGGTCTTGAACTCACAGAGATCCGCCTACCTCTGCCTCCCGAGTACTGGGATTAAAGGCGTGCGCCACCATCGCCCGGCTCTCATTTTTTTTTTCACGATTGCTTGCTTGCTTGCTTGCTTACTTACTTACTTACTTACTATCTGTTCAGCCCATCTCATTTACTTACTTCTTTAAAAAAAATGACCCACCTAGTTATTTACTTACTTACTTACTTACTTACTTGTTCATTCATTCCTTCACTTCCTTATCTTCTTTCATATATCTGTTTATTTATCTGCTGATTTAGTGTGACTCATTTACTTATTGAATGTTTCAATTATTATTTAGTTTTATTCATTTATTCATTCTTTATGTCTATTTTTATGTATGTATTTACTTACTTTCTTAATTTTTTTTTTACTTTTTAAAATTTACTTAATTTTTTTCTTTCTTTGGGAATGTAGATTCTTTCTTCCTTTCTTCCTTTCTTTCCTTCTTTCTGTCTCCTGACTGTCACTGGCTAAGGAAATGGTGGCCTCCATGTCACTGGTCAGCATAGCAGCTCCTAAAATGGAATTTGATGAAGGGATACATAGATAGATAGATAGATAGATAGATAGATAGATAGATAGATAGATAGATAGATAGATGGGATGCGCACACGCTCACACACACACACACACACACACACATATGCACGCACGTGCATGACATGTACAGATGGGGGGCGATTCCAATGTTTTCAGAGGAAGGTGCTCGCTGGTAATAATAAATGTGCTGGTAAATAAGGCTGGAAATAGCTGAATATTAAATCATTAAAACTCTTCAAATAAATAAAAAGCAATTCCATTTCTCTCTCTCTCTCTTTCTCACCATATACCAGCACATCTGAACTGACTGCAACATACAAAAGAAGAAGAAACACGGAAAGAAGACATCCCTGCTGGACAGGATCTGAGATGAGAATAAATTCATCGAATGGCTGCCAACAGCATTTCATTGAGAAGAGATTCCACATTTTATGCTGTACAGTTACTTAGTTAGATAGATAGATAAAGAGAGGCCTGTGAACTGGGGTGGGCTGTGGCTTCTCAGGTCACCTCAGGTCAGGGAGGGGCTGAGGAGTGTCCCATTGGCCTTGACAATAGGCAGGAGTCAGAGGTTAATGTCAGGGCAGGGCCTGAGAGTTCCTCAAAGGGAATGAATGGAGACCCTTGCTTACCTAAGAAATGCCTGACCTTGGAAAAGGACTTGTGGAAAGCGGGCCCTTGAAACTGTGGTTTCACGTCTTACTAGAAAGCTCCCTCTTGGAAGGGAAAGTCATCGTGATATCTTACTCTTTTCCCAAGGATACCCTACCTACCCTTCTGATCATTCTTACTGAATTAAGTCTTCCACTGCAAATAAATAAATAAATAAATAAATAATAAATGAAGTGGGTGAGTGAGTGAGTGAGTGAGTAAGTAAGTAAGTAAGTAAGTAAACAAGCAAATACGTGGATGGACAAATAAATACAAAGTTTGCTGTTGTTGACTGACTTTTGATTTCATAATGAATCTCTCTCTCTCTCTCTCTCTCTCTCTCACACACACACACACACACACACGCACACTAAATATACAATAAAAGGAAGCATAACACCTTTACTCAGGGGGCAGAGTGAACTCTGAAAGTTTTCCAGGCGGGGGGGGGGGGGAGAGACAGAATATAAGAACAAAATGAGAAACAAGGAAAAATAGTGTTGGCTGGCTGGCCGGCTTTCAGTTCCCTGACAGAAATGAGCACATTGTGGAGGAAACACAAAGTTGTTACACTATGTGGGTGTGATGAGGAGAGATTGTGAGTGAGTGTCCTGTCAGAACAAAGTTAGTCCCATAGTTGATGAAATTCATTATCCCAAAACTTCAGCAGAATATATCCCAAGTTTGCAAATGTGTGATCAGCTTGTGACAGGTTGGGCTGGAGATGCTGAGAACTGGGGAGCCCTCAATGCAAGAGCAGACACTCATTCCCATGAAGAGGGAGAGAGGGAGGGAGGGAGGGAGGGAGGGAGGGATCATTCATTCCTATACTCAAGTTTAAAGAAAGATGAGTGGCTATCTATGGAGAGACCACTCACAGATATGAAAAATCATTTCCTAAAAATCAAATTTCTCAGTCAGTATGCAACTGCTATGGTGCTTCTCCTAGATAGAGCAAAACACACAAACAAACTGATTCCTTGATCTAGAGCCACAGTGCACATGCTGTGGAAAAGGGGACATGGCCAACTTGAATCACAATATTCATCAGAGCATGAAAAGAGCGTAAAAAGGACACAGAGGAGAGATAATTGTGGTCCTTCCTTCCTCCCTCCCTCCCTCCCTCCCTCCCTCCCTCCCTCCTTCCCTCAGGAAGTGACTGACAGATGAGACTTTGTCCAAGCAGGTTCTGTCTGAAATACCAGACTTGAGTTTCCCCCTCTGTGGGTATTAGCTAATCAGTCCTCCCTTCTTTCTGTAGGAAGGTGGTGCATGTCTCTCAGAACTTACCTGGTTTCCTCTGCACCAGGTGAACCAGGGAAAAGCTTTCTAAGCCTTATTCAGACCCATAGAGGCTGCGCTGTGTGTGACTTCAGAGACCTCAGGGAGTATAGGGGTGGGTGGGTGCTTGATGCTTCAGACTCATGTCATTGAAGGACATAACATAGTCTGGATTCACAGAGATTCACAACACAGAGCCATTGTCACTTACTAACAGCTCAGGACACCCAGAGCTAACAAGAAATTGCAGTCTCAGCCGGGCTTTAATCACAGCACACACACAGATCTCTGTGAATTCAAAGATGGCCTGATTTACAGAGTGAGTTTTAGGACAGCCCAAGATACACAAAGAAACCCTTTCTTGAAAAACAAAGCAAAACAGCAAAAGAAAGAAAGACAAGGAAAAAGAAAAAAATGGCAGTCTCTTTCCACTCTCTCCTCCATTGGCTCTTAAAGAGCTCTCAAGCTGAACTGGAGACCATGGTGTCACTCAAAACTGGGAAGCCAGAAACCTTAGGGGGGTCACAGGAGTCGGACTGACTGCAGCACTTGATGCCTCAACCCTGCTAATGGCTGTGATATAAGGCATGGTAAAATACGGGCTTTGGCAGAGCACTACTCCCCTTTCTCTATTATTATTGCTACACAACGAAAAGGACCGGGGGGGGGGTGATGATGTGCAGTCAGTGCTGGTATTGAAATCTCACTGACTCCTTCCACACTCCTTGTCAATTCCCGACTTTGTCAAATCAACTATCGTGAATCTTTGATGTGGGTTGGCCCTTTAGGAACTCAGAGAAACAAGACAGACAGACCTGTTTCATCCCAGAAACCTCCCAGTTCCTGAGCCCTAGCCCTGGAAGTCTCAAAGCCATCACATCCAGAAATCTCTCTAGTCCCTGCTAGTGGTGAACTCACTTCGTCTTCCCCAGGACCACTAATTATTTCTCCATGTTTTCCTGTGAGATCTGAGGCCAGCTTTCTTCTTCCTCCCTCTGGCCTCTCCACGAACGATCTCCATTCTCTAGACAACATGTCTAGAACCGAGTCTTATAGGCACCGAGAGAGTGTGTCTTGAGGGCAGTTGGCGTTTCTAGGACACGAGTGACATCACAAAATTCCGAGAGCTCTCTGGGATACCGTGGAATTTCCAGAGAAGGGACTGCTGATGTCGTGAGGCACGGCCTTTACCTCCTTGCTGATATTTCTCCCCGAACTGACCGACCGACCGACCGACCGACCGACCAACCGGAACCTGAGGTTTCCTTTCCAGGAGTCTCTCCTCCGACACAGAGGGAGCCATTCAGGATTTCCTCCTTCCAAAACCAGAAATTTCTCTCTGCTTCATTAATATCTTCTCACTACTTCCTGAACCCATGGGGAGTTAGTTAGTTGAACACTCACTTTTTTCATGAATGACCCTTCCTCCCTCTCCTGAACATCTCATATTACTGATTCATACTCAGTAAAACAGTAATATGAGAAATTAGGCCAGGAGGACATGGAAGATGAGGGTTGAGTCTTCTGAAGTGAACAAGCACTTAGGGAAGGCTAAACTTAAGGGAATTTGACTCTGAGTGGCAAGACATGAATAGCTGCTGCCAAGGCACAGATACAGGCACCAACTGGGCCCTCGGCATCCTCCTGCATCATCAGAGCTGTGTGGGAAACTCAGCCCAAAGGAGGGGCCGTGTTCAAAGGGAGAGGGCATTTTCGAGGACAGCACTGTTTTCTTTTTCTTCTTTCTTTCTTTCTTTCTTTCTTTCTTTCTTTCTTTCTTTCTTTTTTTTTTTCGAGACAGGGTTGTTCTGTAGGTTTTTTTTTTTTGGAGCCTGTCCTGGAACTAGCTCTTGTAGACCAGGCTGGTCTTGAACTCACATGCTTTCTTTTTTTTTCTATTGGATATTTTTGACTTCTTTATCAAAGATCAGGTGTTCGAAGATGTGTGGATCGATATCCGGGTCTTCTATTCGGTTCCATTGGTCCTCCTGTCTGTTCTTATGCCAGGACCAGGCTGTTTTCAGAACTGTAGCTTACAGAGTGTTCTTGCAGGTGGGGCACAGAAGAGGTTAATTACGGTACCTTAGTTCTTCTGCTTTTCTAGCAGACCGGAGCCCAGCTGACAGGAATCCAGTAGAGATGGTGTCAAGGTTCACACTGACACTAACAGCTGTAACTTGAGCAGGATTTGTGATCCACATGAAATTTGCAATGAATTGCAGCAAATCTGTGACACTCTAACTTGCTCAGGCTCAGTATCTGAACATACAGATGTTTGCAATGATCACTGGCTTCAGGATTTTTTTTTTGTTGTTGTTGTTGTTGTTTTGTTTTTCCACGAGACAGGGTTTCCCTGTAGCTGAAGTTTAACGGCCTGGTGTTTTTGTGACTTACTGCTTCAAAGAACTTCTCCATTTCTTTATCCCTAAGGGAAAAGAAATATAATCACTAAATACATTTAAGTGTCTTTCAACCATTTTAGATCCCTCTGTTGAGAGTTCTCTGTTTAGGTCTGTACTCCATTTTTTAAAATTGGATTATTTGTTCTTTGGATGACCAATTTCTCGACTTCTTTGTGTATTTTGGAGATTAGTGAAGATCTTTTCCCATTCTGTAAGGCCGTCGTTTTGTCTTGTTGGCCATGTTCTTTGCTTTACAGAAGCTTTTCAGTTTCAGGAGGTCTCACTTATTAATTGTTTCTCTCAGTGTCTGTTTTTTTTTCTTTTTTTTTTCTTTTTTCTTTCTTTTTTTTTCTTTTTTTTCTTTTTTTCTTTTTTTCTTTTTTTTCTTCTTCTTCTTTTCTTTTTTTTTCTTTTTTTTCTCTCTTTAGTTTTTTTCTTTGTTCTTTTTTTTTGTTTTGTTTTTCTTTTTTTTTTCCTTTTTTCTTTTTTTTCTTTTTCTCTCAGTGTCTGTGCTACTGGGGTTCTATTTAGCAAGCGTTCTCCTGTGCCAATGTGTTCAAGTGCATTTGATATTTTTATTTTTATATTCTTTTATTGTGGATGAAGTCAATTATTTGAACTCTCAAATATTTTTATTGTTATTATCTCTCTATTTGTTTGCTTATTTGTGGTTGTTCACCAACTTGACTATCTAGAGGAAGTAATAGTCGTAACAAGGTTTCCGTAGGTGAACCTGCGGAAGGATCATTAACGTGAGAGAGCAGCGGCGGCGGCTCTGCCCGCCCGCTCGCCTGCCTCGCCCGAGTTCTCGCCGGGAGGCGCGCTCCCCGGGTCGCACGTGTGTTGTGCGCACGGAAGTGTGCGTGCGCACGGGCGCGCGTGGCGGTCGTGAGAGAGAGGTCGAGAGAGGGGGAAGGGGGACGGGCGCCGGCTCGCCCGCCCTCCTCGCCCCGTCCGAGGACCCGTGTCTGGCTCTGCCGCTGGCGGCTCACGGCGGACGGCGGCTCTCTTCCCGCTCTCGCTCTCCTCCGTCCACTCCCGCTGCTTGCCTCACCGCACCTCAGCGGCCCGCGGGTGTGTCCCCTCTTTCCCGGGCGCGCGCCTTTCCCTCTCCATCCCTCTTCCCGGGGGAGGATGGGCGAGGGTCTGGCGGCGCCCCGGGCCCCCTCTCGCCGCCGACCTCCGCTCGCGCGCCGTGGCGCCGCGGCGCGCCTGTCGGGGAGGCGGCGGAGGTTGGGCGCACTTTTTTTTCCCCCCTCTCCACCTCCTTCTCCAAAGGACCGGGGTAGACCAGTAGTCCCTCCCACCGGGCGGGAGGCCATTTTTTTCCCCCGGGGATGCGGCGGGTCGACCAGATGTCCCCCTGGACTCTTTTTTTTTTTTTTTAATGTATAATATATATTATATCTTCCTAGACCTGACGGGTCGACCAGTTGTCTCTGTGCACTTCCTTTTTTTTGACGGACTGGAAGCGGGTCGACCAGTTGTCCGATTAAATATTTGGCCTTAAAATGCTAAGTACCGGGGTCGACCAGTTGGCCTTGTGAACTTGGGTCGACCAGTTGTCTTTTTCCATGTCTTGATTGAATGATGTCATTCTTCAATGTGTTGGTGGTTAGTTTATCTCTTTTGTTCTCTATGCCAACACGCCCCACTCACCAAACACTTTTTTTTTAATTTATTTATTTACTTATTTTTATTTTACTTTTTTATTATTTATTTATTTATTTATACATACATACATACATCCTGTCTATCTGTCCAGATGGGGCAGGGGTAGAAGGGGCTAGCTATGAGAGGAAGGTGCTCGGTGGGCATCCAGTTGTAAATAAGGCTGGGAATAAATAGCTGAATATTAATTCATTTGAGTAATATTAAAACTGTTCAAGTAGAAAACAATTGCTTTCTTTTTCTGTTTGCCCAGAGATCTGACTGACTGCAACTTGGAAAGAAGACGGCCCTGCTGGACAGAGACCTCCCTCCTGCTTTGGGTGGGTCGACCAGTTTACATGTTTATTTCCACGTTTTGTCTTTTATGGATTGAATGGATGTGTCTCTCTCTTTTTTTTTTTTTTTTTTGGTTTTTCGAGACAGGGTTTCTCTGTGGCTTTGGAGCCTGTCCTGGAACTAGCACTGTAGACCAGGCTGGTCTCGAACTCACAGAGATCCGCCTACCTCTGCCTCCCGAGTACTGGGATTAAAGGCGTGCGCCACCATCGCCCGGCTCTCATTTTTTTTTTCACGATTGCTTGCTTGCTTGCTTGCTTACTTACTTACTTACTTACTATCTGTTCAGCCCATCTCATTTACTTACTTCTTTAAAAAAAATGACCCACCTAGTTATTTACTTACTTACTTACTTACTTACTTGTTCATTCATTCCTTCACTTCCTTATCTTCTTTCATATATCTGTTTATTTATCTGCTGATTTAGTGTGACTCATTTACTTATTGAATGTTTCAATTATTATTTAGTTTTATTCATTTATTCATTCTTTATGTCTATTTTTATATATGTATTTACTTACTTTCTTAATTTTTTTTTTACTTTTTAAAATTTACTTAATTTTTTTCTTTCTTTGGGAATGTAGATTCTTTCTTCCTTTCTTCCTTTCTTTCCTTCTTTCTGTCTCCTGACTGTCACTGGCTAAGAAAATGGTGGCCTCCATGTCACTGGTCAGCATAGCAGCTCCTAAAATGGAATTTGATGAAGGGATACATAGATAGATAGATAGATAGATAGATAGATAGATAGATAGATAGATAGATAGATAGATAGATGGGATGCGCACACGCTCACACACACACACACACACACACACACACACACATATGCACGCACGTGCATGACATGTACAGATGGGGGGCGATTCCAATGTTTTCAGAGGAAGGTGCTCGCTGGTAATAATAAATGTGCTGGTAAATAAGGCTGGAAATAGCTGAATATTAAATCATTAAAACTCTTCAAATAAATAAAAAGCAATTCCATTTCTCTCTCTCTCTCTTTCTCACCATATACCAGCACATCTGAACTGACTGCAACATACAAAAGAAGAAGAAACACGGAAAGAAGACATCCCTGCTGGACAGGATCTGAGATGAGAATAAATTCATCGAATGGCTGCCAACAGCATTTCATTGAGAAGAGATTCCACATTTTATGCTGTACAGTTACTTAGTTAGATAGATAGATAAAGAGAGGCCTGTGAACTGGGGTGGGCTGTGGCTTCTCAGGTCACCTCAGGTCAGGGAGGGGCTGAGGAGTGTCCCATTGGCCTTGACAATAGGCAGGAGTCAGAGGTTAATGTCAGGGCAGGGCCTGAGAGTTCCTCAAAGGGAATGAATGGAGACCCTTGCTTACCTAAGAAATGCCTGACCTTGGAAAAGGACTTGTGGAAAGCGGGCCCTTGAAACTGTGGTTTCACGTCTTACTAGAAAGCTCCCTCTTGGAAGGGAAAGTCATCGTGATATCTTACTCTTTTCCCAAGGATACCCTACCTACCCTTCTGATCATTCTTACTGAATTAAGTCTTCCACTGCAAATAAATAAATAAATAAATAATAAATGAAGTGGGTGAGTGAGTGAGTGAGTGAGTGAGTAAGTAAGTAAGTAAGTAAACAAGCAAATACGTGGATGGACAAATAAATACAAAGTTTGCTGTTGTTGACTGACTTTTGATTTCATAATGAATCTCTCTCTCTCTCTCTCTCTCTCACACACACACACACACACACACTAAATATACAATAAAAGGAAGCATAACACCTTTACTCAGGGGGCAGAGTGAACTCTGAAAGTTTTCCAGGCGGGGGGGGGGGAGAGACAGAATATAAGAACAAAATGAGAAACAAGGAAAAATAGTGTTGGCTGGCTGGCCGGCTTTCAGTTCCCTGACAGAAATGAGCACATTGTGGAGGAAACACAAAGTTGTTACACTATGTGGGTGTGATGAGGAGAGATTGTGAGTGAGTGTCCTGTCAGAACAAAGTTAGTCCCATAGTTGATGAAATTCATTATCCCAAAACTTCAGCAGAATATATCCCAAGTTTGCAAATGTGTGATCAGCTTGTGACAGGTTGGGCTGGAGATGCTGAGAACTGGGGAGCCCTCAATGCAAGAGCAGACACTCATTCCCATGAAGAGGGAGAGAGGGAGGGAGGGAGGGAGGGAGGGAGGGATCATTCATTCCTATACTCAAGTTTAAAGAAAGATGAGTGGCTATCTATGGAGAGACCACTCACAGATATGAAAAATCATTTCCTAAAAATCAAATTTCTCAGTCAGTATGCAACTGCTATGGTGCTTCTCCTAGATAGAGCAAAACACACAAACAAACTGATTCCTTGATCTAGAGCCACAGTGCACATGCTGTGGAAAAGGGGACATGGCCAACTTGAATCACAATATTCATCAGAGCATGAAAAGAGCGTAAAAAGGACACAGAGGAGAGATAATTGTGGTCCTTCCTTCCTCCCTCCCTCCCTCCCTCCCTCCCTCCCTCCTTCCCTCAGGAAGTGACTGACAGATGAGACTTTGTCCAAGCAGGTTCTGTCTGAAATACCAGACTTGAGTTTCCCCCTCTGTGGGTATTAGCTAATCAGTCCTCCCTTCTTTCTGTAGGAAGGTGGTGCATGTCTCTCAGAACTTACCTGGTTTCCTCTGCACCAGGTGAACCAGGGAAAAGCTTTCTAAGCCTTATTCAGACCCATAGAGGCTGCGCTGTGTGTGACTTCAGAGACCTCAGGGAGTATAGGGGTGGGTGGGTGCTTGATGCTTCAGACTCATGTCATTGAAGGACATAACATAGTCTGGATTCACAGAGATTCACAACACAGAGCCATTGTCACTTACTAACAGCTCAGGACACCCAGAGCTAACAAGAAATTGCAGTCTCAGCCGGGCTTTAATCACAGCACACACACAGATCTCTGTGAATTCAAAGATGGCCTGATTTACAGAGTGAGTTTTAGGACAGCCCAAGATACACAAAGAAACCCTTTCTTGAAAAACAAAGCAAAACAGCAAAAGAAAGAAAGACAAGGAAAAAGAAAAAAATGGCAGTCTCTTTCCACTCTCTCCTCCATTGGCTCTTAAAGAGCTCTCAAGCTGAACTGGAGACCATGGTGTCACTCAAAACTGGGAAGCCAGAAACCTTAGGGGGGTCACAGGAGTCGGACTGACTGCAGCACTTGATGCCTCAACCCTGCTAATGGCTGTGATATAAGGCATGGTAAAATACGGGCTTTGGCAGAGCACTACTCCCCTTTCTCTATTATTATTGCTACACAACGAAAAGGACCGGGGGGGGGGTGATGATGTGCAGTCAGTGCTGGTATTGAAATCTCACTGACTCCTTCCGCACTCCTTGTCAATTCCCGACTTTGTCAAATCAACTATCGTGAATCTTTGATGTGGGTTGGCCCTTTAGGAACTCAGAGAAACAAGACAGACAGACCTGTTTCATCCCAGAAACCTCCCAGTTCCTGAGCCCTAGCCCTGGAAGTCTCAAAGCCATCACATCCAGAAATCTCTCTAGTCCCTGCTAGTGGTGAACTCACTTCGTCTTCCCCAGGACCACTAATTATTTCTCCATGTTTTCCTGTGAGATCTGAGGCCAGCTTTCTTCTTCCTCCCTCTGGCCTCTCCACGAACGATCTCCATTCTCTAGACAACATGTCTAGAACCGAGTCTTATAGGCACCGAGAGAGTGTGTCTTGAGGGCAGTTGGCGTTTCTAGGACACGAGTGACATCACAAAATTCCGAGAGCTCTCTGGGATACCGTGGAATTTCCAGAGAAGGGACTGCTGATGTCGTGAGGCACGGCCTTTACCTCCTTGCTGATATTTCTCCCCGAACTGACCGACCGACCGACCGACCGACCGACCAACCGGAACCTGAGGTTTCCTTTCCAGGAGTCTCTCCTCCGACACAGAGGGAGCCATTCAGGATTTCCTCCTTCCAAAACCAGAAATTTCTCTCTGCTTCATTAATATCTTCTCACTACTTCCTGAACCCAAGGGGAGTTAGTTAGTTGAACACTCACTTTTTTCATGAATGACCCTTCCTCCCTCTCCTGAACATCTCATATTACTGATTCATACTCAGTAAAACAGTAATATGAGAAATTAGGCCAGGAGGACATGGAAGATGAGGGTTGAGTCTTCTGAAGTGAACAAGCACTTAGGGAAGGCTAAACTTAAGGGAATTTGACTCTGAGTGGCAAGACATGAATAGCTGCTGCCAAGGCACAGATACAGGCACCAACTGGGCCCTCGGCATCCTCCTGCATCATCAGAGCTGTGTGGGAAACTCAGCCCAAAGGAGGGGCCGTGTTCAAAGGGAGAGGGCATTTTCGAGGACAGCACTGTTTTCTTTTTCTTCTTTCTTTCTTTCTTTCTTTCTTTCTTTCTTTCTTTTTTTTTTTTCGAGACAGGGTTGTTCTGTAGTTTTTTTTTTTTTTTGGAGCCTGTCCTGGAACTAGCTCTTGTAGACCAGGCTGGTCTTGAACTCACATGCTTTCTTTTTTTTTCTATTGGATATTTTTGACTTCTTTATCAAAGATCAGGTGTTCGAAGATGTGTGGATCGATATCCGGGTCTTCTATTCGGTTCCATTGGTCCTCCTGTCTGTTCTTATGCCAGGACCAGGCTGTTTTCAGAACTGTAGCTTACAGAGTGTTCTTGCAGGTGGGGCACAGAAGAGGTTAATTACGGTACCTTAGTTCTTCTGCTTTTCTAGCAGACCGGAGCCCAGCTGACAGGAATCCAGTAGAGATGGTGTCAAGGTTCACACTGACACTAACAGCTGTAACTTGAGCAGGATTTGTGATCCACATGAAATTTGCAATGAATTGCAGCAAATCTGTGACACTCTAACTTGCTCAGGCTCAGTATCTGAACATACAGATGTTTGCAATGATCACTGGCTTCAGGATTTTTTTTTTTTTTGTTGTTGTTGTTTTGTTTTTCCACGAGACAGGGTTTCCCTGTAGCTGAAGTTTAACGGCCTGGTGTTTTTGTGACTTACTGCTTCAAAGAACTTCTCCATTTCTTTATCCCTAAGGGAAAAGAAATATAATCACTAAATACATTTAAGTGTCTTTCAACCATTTTAGATCCCTCTGTTGAGAGTTCTCTGTTTAGGTCTGTACTCCATTTTTTAAAATTGGATTATTTGTTCTTTGGATGACCAATTTCTCGACTTCTTTGTGTATTTTGGAGATTAGTGAAGATCTTTTCCCATTCTGTAAGGCCGTCGTTTTGTCTTGTTGGCCATGTTCTTTGCTTTACAGAAGCTTTTCAGTTTCAGGAGGTCTCACTTATTAATTGTTTCTCTCAGTGTCTGTTTTTTTTTCTTTTTTTTTTCTTTTTTCTTTCTTTTTTTTTCTTTTTTTCTTTTTTTCTTTTTTTCTTTTTTTTCTTCTTCTTCTTTTCTTTTTTTTTCTTTTTTTTCTCTCTTTAGTTTTTTTCTTTGTTCTTTTGTTTTGTTTTGTTTTTCTTTTTTTTTTCTTTTTTCTTTTTTTTCTTTTTCTCTCAGTGTCTGTGCTACTGGGGTTCTATTTAGCAAGCGTTCTCCTGTGCCAATGTGTTCAAGTGCATTTGATATTTTTATTTTTATATTCTTTTATTGTGGATGAAGTCAATTATTTGAACTCTCAAATATTTTTATTGTTATTATCTCTCTATTTGTTTGCTTATTTGTGGTTGTTCACCAACTTGACTATCTAGAGGAAGTAAAAGTCGTAACAAGGTTTCCGTAGGTGAACCTGCGGAAGGATCATTAACGTGAGAGAGCAGCGGCGGCGGCTCTGCCCGCCCGCTCGCCTGCCTCGCCCGAGTTCTCGCCGGGAGGCGCGCTCCCCGGGTCGCACGTGTGTTGTGCGCACGGAAGTGTGCGTGCGCACGGGCGCGCGTGGCGGTCGTGAGAGAGAGGTCGAGAGAGGGGGAAGGGGGACGGGCGCCGGCTCGCCCGCCCTCCTCGCCCCGTCCGAGGACCCGTGTCTGGCTCTGCCGCTGGCGGCTCACGGCGGACGGCGGCTCTCTTCCCGCTCTCGCTCTCCTCCGTCCACTCCCGCTGCTTGCCTCACCGCACCGCAGCGGCCCGCGGGTGTGTCCCCTCTTTCCCGGGCGCGCGCCTTTCCCTCTCCATCCCTCTTCCCGGGGGAGGATGGGCGAGGGTCTGGCGGCGCCCTGGGCCCCCTCTCGCCGCCGACCTCCGCTCGCGCGCCGTGGCGCCGCGGCGCGCCTGTCGGGGAGGCGGCGGAGGTTGGGCGCACTTTTTTTTTTCCCCTCTCCACCTCCTTCTCCAAAGGACCGGGGTAGACCAGTAGTCCCTCCCACCGGGCGGGAGGCCATTTTTTCCCCCGGGGATGCGGCGGGTCGACCAGATGTCCCGCTGGACTCTTTTTTTTTTTTTTTTTTTTTTTTTTAATGTATAATATATATTATATCTTCCTAGACCTGACGGGTCGACCAGTTGTCTCTGTGCACTTCCTTTTTTTTGACGGACTGGAAGCGCGTCGACCAGTTGTCCGATTAAATATTTGGCCTTAAAATGGTAAGTACCGGGGTCGACCAGTTGGCCTTGTGAACTTGGGTCGACCAGTTGTCTTTTTCCATGTCTTGATTGACTGATGTCATTCTTCAATGTGTTGGTGGTTAGTTTATCTCTTTTGTTCTCTATGCCAACACGCCCCACTCACCAAACACTTTTTTTTAAATTTATTTATTTACTTATTTTTATTTTACTTTTTTATTATTTATTTATTTATACATACATACATACATCCTGTCTATCTGTCCAGATGGGGCAGGGGTAGAAGGGGCTAGCTATGAGAGGAAGGTGCTCGGTGGGCATCCAGTTGTAAATAAGGCTGGGAATAAATAGCTGAATATTAATTCATTTGAGTAATATTAAAACTGTTCAAGTAGAAAACAATTGCTTTCTTTTTCTGTTTGCCCAGAGATCTGACTGACTGCAACTTGGAAAGAAGACGGCCCTGCTGGACAGAGACCTCCCTCCTGCTTTGGGTGGGTCGACCAGTTTACATGTTTATTTCCACGTTTTGTCTTTTATGGATTGAATGGATGTGTCTCTCTCTTTTTTTTTTTTTTTTGGTTTTTCGAGACAGGGTTTCTCTGTGGCTTTGGAGCCTGTCCTGGAACTAGCACTGTAGACCAGGCTGGTCTCGAACTCACAGAGATCCGCCTACCTCTGCCTCCCGAGTACTGGGATTAAAGGCGTGCGCCACCATCGCCCGGCTCTCATTTTTTTTTTCCATGATTGCTTGCTTGCTTGCTTGCTTACTTACTTACTTACTTACTTACTATCTGTTCAGCCCATCTCATTTACTTACTTCTTTAAAAAAAATGACCCACCTAGTTATTTACTTACTTACGTACTTGTTCATTCATTTCTTCACTTCCTTATCTTCTTTCATATATCTGTTTATTTATCTGCTGATTTAGCGTGACTCATTTACTTATTGAATGTTTCAATTATTATTTAGTTTTATTCATTTATTCATTCTTTATGTCTATTTTTATGTATGTATTTACTTACTTTCTTAATTTTTTTTTTACTTTTTAAAATTTACTTAATTTTTTTCTTTCTTTGGGAATGTAGATTCTTTCTTCCTTTCTTCCTTTCTTTCCTTCTTTCTGTCTCCTGACTGTCACTGGCTAAGAAAATGGTGGCCTCCATGTCACTGGTCAGCATAGCAGCTCCTAAAATGGAATTTGATGAAGGGATACATAGATAGATAGATAGATAGATAGATAGATAGATAGATAGATAGATAGATAGATAGATAGATGGGATGCGCACACGCTCACACACACACACACACACACACACACACACATATGCACGCACGTGCATGACATGTACAGATGGGGGGCGATTCCAATGTTTTCAGAGGAAGGTGCTCGCTGGTAATAATAAATGTGCTGGTAAATAAGGCTGGAAATAGCTGAATATTAAATCATTAAAACTCTTCAAATAAATAAAAAGCAATTCCATTTCTCTCTCTCTCTCTCTTTCTCACCATATACCAGCACATCTGAACTGACTGCAACATACAAAAGAAGAAGAAACACGGAAAGAAGACATCCCTGCTGGACAGGATCTGAGATGAGAATAAATTCATCGAATGGCTGCCAACAGCATTTCATTGAGAAGAGATTCCACATTTTATGCTGTACAGTTACTTAGTTAGATAGATAGATAAAGAGAGGCCTGTGAACTGGGGTGGGCTGTGGCTTCTCAGGTCACCTCAGGTCAGGGAGGGGCTGAGGAGTGTCCCATTGGCCTTGACAATAGGCAGGAGTCAGAGGTTAATGTCAGGGCAGGGCCTGAGAGTTCCTCAAAGGGAATGAATGGAGACCCTTGCTTACCTAAGAAATGCCTGACCTTGGAAAAGGACTTGTGGAAAGCGGGCCCTTGAAACTGTGGTTTCACGTCTTACTAGAAAGCTCCCTCTTGGAAGGGAAAGTCATCGTGATATCTTACTCTTTTCCCAAGGATACCCTACCTACCCTTCTGATCATTCTTACTGAATTAAGTCTTCCACTGCAAATAAATAAATAAATAAATAATAAATGAAGTGGGTGAGTGAGTGAGTGAGTGAGTGAGTAAGTAAGTAAGTAAGTAAACAAGCAAATACGTGGACGGACAAATAAATACAAAGTTTGCTGTTGTTGACTGACTTTTGATTTCATAATGAATCTCTCTCTCTCTCTCTCTCTCTCTCTCTCACACACACACACACACACACACACTAAATATACAATAAAAGGAAGCATAACACCTTTACTCAGGGGGCAGAGTGAACTCTGAAAGTTTTCCAGGCGGGGGGGGGGGGGGAGAGACAGAATATAAGAACAAAATGAGAAACAAGGAAAAATAGTGTTGGCTGGCTGGCCGGCTTTCAGTTCCCTGACAGAAATGAGCACATTGTGGAGGAAACACAAAGTTGTTACACTATGTGGGTGTGATGAGGAGAGATTGTGAGTGAGTGTCCTGTCAGAACAAAGTTAGTCCCATAGTTGATGAAATTCATTATCCCAAAACTTCAGCAGAATATATCCCAAGTTTGCAAATGTGTGATCAGCTTGTGACAGGTTGGGCTGGAGATGCTGAGAACTGGGGAGCCCTCAATGCAAGAGCAGACACTCATTCCCATGAAGAGGGAGAGAGGGAGGGAGGGAGGGAGGGAGGGATCATTCATTCCTATACTCAAGTTTAAAGAAAGATGAGTGGCTATCTATGGAGAGACCACTCACAGATATGAAAAATCATTTCCTAAAAATCAAATTTCTCAGTCAGTATGCAACTGCTATGGTGCTTCTCCTAGATAGAGCAAAACACACAAACAAACTGATTCCTTGATCTAGAGCCACAGTGCACATGCTGTGGAAAAGGGGACATGGCCAACTTGAATCACAATATTCATCAGAGCATGAAAAGAGCGTAAAAAGGACACAGAGGAGAGATAATTGTGGTCCTTCCTTCCTCCCTCCCTCCCTCCTTCCCTCCCTCCCTCCTTCCCTCAGGAAGTGACTGACAGATGAGACTTTGTCCAAGCAGGTTCTGTCTGAAATACCAGACTTGAGTTTCCCCCTCTGTGGGTATTAGCTAATCAGTCCTCCCTTCTTTCTGTAGGAAGGTGGTGCATGTCTCTCAGAACTTACCTGGTTTCCTCTGCACCAGGTGAACCAGGGAAAAGCTTTCTAAGCCTTATTCAGACCCATAGAGGCTGCGCTGTGTGTGACTTCAGAGACCTCAGGGAGTATAGGGGTGGGTGGGTGCTTGATGCTTCAGACTCATGTCATTGAAGGACATAACATAGTCTGGATTCACAGAGATTCACAACACAGAGCCATTGTCACTTACTAACAGCTCAGGACACCCAGAGCTAACAAGAAATTGCAGTCTCAGCCGGGCTTTAATCACAGCACACACACAGATCTCTGTGAATTCAAAGATGGCCTGATTTACAGAGTGAGTTTTAGGACAGCCCAAGATACACAAAGAAACCCTTTCTTGAAAAACAAAGCAAAACAGCAAAAGAAAGAAAGACAAGGAAAAAGAAAAAAATGGCAGTCTCTTTCCACTCTCTCCTCCATTGGCTCTTAAAGAGCTCTCAAGCTGAACTGGAGACCATGGTGTCACTCAAAACTGGGAAGCCAGAAACCTTAGGGGGGTCACAGGAGTCGGACTGACTGCAGCACTTGATGCCTCAACCCTGCTAATGGCTGTGATATAAGGCATGGTAAAATACGGGCTTTGGCAGAGCACTACTCCCCTTTCTCTATTATTATTGCTACACAACGAAAAGGACCGGGGGGGGGGGGGGGTGATGATGTGCAGTCAGTGCTGGTATTGAAATCTCACTGACTCCTTCCGCACTCCTTGTCAATTCCCGACTTTGTCAAATCAACTATCGTGAATCTTTGATGTGGGTTGGCCCTTTAGGAACTCAGAGAAACAAGACAGACAGACCTGTTTCATCCCAGAAACCTCCCAGTTCCTGAGCCCTAGCCCTGGAAGTCTCAAAGCCATCACATCCAGAAATCTCTCTAGTCCCTGCTAGTGGTGAACTCACTTCGTCTTCCCCAGGACCACTAATTATTTCTCCATGTTTTCCTGTGAGATCTGAGGCCAGCTTTCTTCTTCCTCCCTCTGGCCTCTCCACGAACGATCTCCATTCTCTAGACAACATGTCTAGAACCGAGTCTTATAGGCACCGAGAGAGTGTGTCTTGAGGGCAGTTGGCGTTTCTAGGACACGAGTGACATCACAAAATTCCGAGAGCTCTCTGGGATACCGTGGAATTTCCAGAGAAGGGACTGCTGATGTCGTGAGGCACGGCCTTTACCTCCTTGCTGATATTTCTCCCCGAACTGACCGACCGACCGACCGACCGACCGACCAACCGGAACCTGAGGTTTCCTTTCCAGGAGTCTCTCCTCCGACACAGAGGGAGCCATTCAGGATTTCCTCCTTCCAAAACCAGAAATTTCTCTCTGCTTCATTAATATCTTCTCACTACTTCCTGAACCCATGGGGAGTTAGTTAGTTGAACACTCACTTTTTTCATGAATGACCCTTCCTCCCTCTCCTGAACATCTCATATTACTGATTCATACTCAGTAAAACAGTAATATGAGAAATTAGGCCAGGAGGACATGGAAGATGAGGGTTGAGTCTTCTGAAGTGAACAAGCACTTAGGGAAGGCTAAACTTAAGGGAATTTGACTCTGAGTGGCAAGACATGAATAGCTGCTGCCAAGGCACAGATACAGGCACCAACTGGGCCCTCGGCATCCTCCTGCATCATCAGAGCTGTGTGGGAAACTCAGCCCAAAGGAGGGGCCGTGTTCAAAGGGAGAGGGCATTTTCGAGGACAGCACTGTTTTCTTTTTCTTCTTTCTTTCTTTCTTTCTTTCTTTTTTTTTTTTCGAGACAGGGTTGTTCTGTAGTTTTTTTTTTTTTTTGGAGCCTGTCCTGGAACTAGCTCTTGTAGACCAGGCTGGTCTTGAACTCACATGCTTTCTTTTTTTTTCTATTGGATATTTTTGACTTCTTTATCAAAGATCAGGTGTTCGAAGATGTGTGGATCGATATCCGGGTCTTCTATTCGGTTCCATTGGTCCTCCTGTCTGTTCTTATGCCAGGACCAGGCTGTTTTCAGAACTGTAGCTTACAGAGTGTTCTTGCAGGTGGGGCACAGAAGAGGTTAATTACGGTACCTTAGTTCTTCTGCTTTTCTAGCAGACCGGAGCCCAGCTGACAGGAATCCAGTAGAGATGGTGTCAAGGTTCACACTGACACTAACAGCTGTAACTTGAGCAGGATTTGTGATCCACATGAAATTTGCAATGAATTGCAGCAAATCTGTGACACTCTAACTTGCTCAGGCTCAGTATCTGAACATACAGATGTTTGCAATGATCACTGGCTTCAGGATTTTTTTTTGTTGTTGTTGTTGTTGTTTTGTTTTTCCATGAGACAGGGTTTCCCTGTAGCTGAAGTTTAACGGCCTGGTGTTTTTGTGACTTACTGCTTCAAAGAACTTCTCCATTTCTTTATCCCTAAGGGAAAAGAAATATAATCACTAAATACATTTAAGTGTCTTTCAACCATTTTAGATCCCTCTGTTGAGAGTTCTCTGTTTAGGTCTGTACTCCATTTTTTAAAATTGGATTATTTGTTCTTTGGATGACCAATTTCTCGACTTCTTTGTGTATTTTGGAGATTAGTGAAGATCTTTTCCCATTCTGTAAGGCGGTCGTTTTGTCTTGTTGGCCATGTTCTTTGCTTTACAGAAGCTTTTCAGTTTCAGGAGGTCTCACTTATTAATTGTTTCTCTCAGTGTCTGTTTTTTTTTCTTTTTTTTCCTTTTTCTTTCTTTTTTTTTCTTTTTTTTCTTTTTTTCTTTTTTTCTTTTTTTTCTTCTTCTTCTTTTCTTTTTTTTTCTTTTTTTTTCTCTTTAGTTTTTTTCTTTGTTCTTTTTTTTTGTTTTGTTTTTCTTTTTTTTTTCTTTTTTCTTTTTTTTCTTTTTCTCTCAGTGTCTGTGCTACTGGGGTTCTATTTAGCAAGCGTTCTCCTGTGCCAATGTGTTCAAGTGCATTTGATATTTTTATTTTTATATTCTTTTATTGTGGATGAAGTCAATTATTTGAACTCTCAAATATTTTTATTGTTATTATCTCTCTATTTGTTTGCTTATTTGTGGTTGTTCACCAACTTGACTATCTAGAGGAAGTAAAAGTCGTAACAAGGTTTCCGTAGGTGAACCTGCGGAAGGATCATTAACGTGAGAGAGCAGCGGCGGCGGCTCTGCCCGCCCGCTCGCCTGCCTTGCCCGAGTTCTCGCCGGGAGGCGCGCTCCCCGGGTCGCACATGTGTTGTGCGCACGGAAGTGTGCGAGCGCACGGGCGCGCGTGGCGGTCGTGAGAGAGAGGTCGAGAGAGGGGGAAGGGGGACGGGCGCCGGCTCGCCCGCCCTCCTCGCCCCGTCCGAGGACCCGTGTCTGGCTCTGCCGCTGGCGGCTCACGGCGGACGGCGGCTCTCTTCCCGCTCTCGCTCTCCTCCGTCCACTCCCGCTGCTTGCCTCACCGCACGGCAGCGGCCCGCGGGTGTGTCCCCTCTTTCCCGGGCGCGCGCCTTTCCCTCTCCATCCCTCTTCCCGGGGGAGGATGGGCGAGGGTCTGGCGGCGCCCCGGGCCCCCTCTCGCCGCCGACCTCCGCTCGCGCGCAGTGGCGCCGCGGCGCGCCTGTCGGGGAGGCGGCGGAGGTTGGGCGCACTTTTTTTCCCCCCTCTCCACCTCCTTCTCCAAAGGACCAGGGTAGACCAGTAGTCCCTCCCACCGGGCGGGAGGCCATTTTTTTCCCCCGGGGATGCAGTGGGTCGACCAGATGTCCCGCTGGACTCTTTTTTTTTTTTTTTAATGTATAATATATATTATATCTTCCTAGACCTGACGGGTCGACCAGTTGTCTCTGTGCACTTCCTTTTTTTTGACGGACTGGAAGCGGGTCGACCAGTTGTCCGATTAAATATTTGGCCTTAAAATGCTAAGTACCGGGGTCGACCAGTTGGCCTTGTGAACTTGGGTCGACCAGTTGTCTTTTTCCATGTCTTGATTGAATGATGTCATTCTTCAATGTGTTGGTGGTTAGTTTATCTCTTTTGTTCTCTATGCCAACACGCCCCACTCACCAAACACTTTTTTTTTAATTTATTTATTTACTTATTTTTATTTTACTTTTTTATTATTTATTTATTTATACATACATACATACATCCTGTCTATCTGTCCAGATGGGGCAGGGGTAGAAGGGGCTAGCTATGAGAGGAAGGTGCTCGGTGGGCATCCAGTTGTAAATAAGGCTGGGAATAAATAGCTGAATATTAATTCATTTGAGTAATATTAAAACTGTTCAAGTAGAAAACAATTGCTTTCTTTTTCTGTTTGCCAAGAGATCTAACTGACTGCAACTTGGAAAGAAGACGGCCCTGCTGGACAGAGACCTCCCTCCTGCTTTGGGTGGGTCGACCAGTTTACATGTTTATTTCCACGTTTTGTCTTTTATGGATTGAATGGATGTGTCTCTCTCTTTTTTTTTTTTTTTTTTGGTTTTTCGAGACAGGGTTTCTCTGTGGCTTTGGAGCCTGTCCTGGAACTAGCACTGTAGACCAGGCTGGTCTCGAACTCACAGAGATCCGCCTACCTCTGCCTCCCGAGTACTGGGATTAAAGGCGTGCGCCACCATCGCCCGGCTCTCATTTTTTTTTTCACGATTGCTTGCTTGCTTGCTTGCTTACTTACTTACTTACTTACTATCTGTTCAGCCCATCTCATTTACTTACTTCTTTAAAAAAAATGACCCACCTAGTTATTTACTTACTTACTTACTTGTTCATTCATTCCTTCACTTCCTTATCTTCTTTCATATATCTGTTTATTTATCTGCTGATTTAGCGTGACTCATTTACTTATTGAATGTTTCAATTATTATTTAGTTTTATTCATTTATTCATTCTTTATGTCTATTTTTATGTATGTATTTACTTACTTTCTTAATTTTTTTTTTACTTTTTAAAATTTACTTAATTTTTTTCTTTCTTTGGGAATGTAGATTCTTTCTTCCTTTCTTCCTTTCTTTCCTTCTTTCTGTCTCCTGACTGTCACTGGCTAAGAAAATGGTGGCCTCCATGTCACTGGTCAGCATAGCAGCTCCTAAAATGGAATTTGATGAAGGGATACATAGATAGATAGATAGATAGATAGATAGATAGATAGATAGATAGATAGATAGATAGATAGATGGGATGCGCACACGCTCACACACACACACACACACACACACATATGCACGCACGTGCATGACATGTACAGATGGGGGGCGATTCCAATGTTTTCAGAGGAAGGTGCTCGCTGGTAATAATAAATGTGCTGGTAAATAAGGCTGGAAATAGCTGAATATTAAATCATTAAAACTCTTCAAATAAATAAAAAGCAATTCCATTTCTCTCTCTCTCTCTTTCTCACCATATACCAGCACATCTGAACTGACTGCAACATACAAAAGAAGAAGAAACACGGAAAGAAGACATCCCTGCTGGACAGGATCTGAGATGAGAATAAATTCATCGAATGGCTGCCAACAGCATTTCATTGAGAAGAGATTCCACATTTTATGCTGTACAGTTACTTAGTTAGATAGATAGAGAAAGAGAGGCCTGTGAACTGGGGTGGGCTGTGGCTTCTCAGGTCACCTCAGGTCAGGGAGGGGCTGAGGAGTGTCCCATTGGCCTTGACAATAGGCAGGAGTCAGAGGTTAATGTCAGGGCAGGGCCTGAGAGTTCCTCAAAGGGAATGAATGGAGACCCTTGCTTACCTAAGAAATGCCTGACCTTGGAAAAGGACTTGTGGAAAGCGGGCCCTTGAAACTGTGGTTTCACGTCTTACTAGAAAGCTCCCTCTTGGAAGGGAAAGTCATCGTGATATCTTACTCTTTTCCCAAGGATACCCTACCTACCCTTCTGATCATTCTTACTGAATTAAGTCTTCCACTGCAAATAAATAAATAAATAAATAATAAATGAAGTGGGTGAGTGAGTGAGTGAGTGAGTAAGTAAGTAAGTAAGTAAGTAAACAAGCAAATACGTGGATGGACAAATAAATACAAAGTTTGCTGTTGTTGACTGACTTTTGATTTCATAATGAATCTCTCTCTCTCTCTCTCTCTCTCACACACACACACACACACACACACACACTAAATATACAATAAAAGGAAGCATAACACCTTTACTCAGGGGGCAGAGTGAACTCTGAAAATTTTCCAGGCGGGGGGGGGGGGGGGAGAGACAGAATATAAGAACAAAATGAGAAACAAGGAAAAATAGTGTTGGCTGGCTGGCCGGCTTTCAGTTCCCTGACAGAAATGAGCACATTGTGGAGGAAACACAAAGTTGTTACACTATGTGGGTGTGATGAGGAGAGATTGTGAGTGAGTGTCCTGTCAGAACAAAGTTAGTCCCATAGTTGATGAAATTCATTATCCCAAAACTTCAGCAGAATATATCCCAAGTTTGCAAATGTGTGATCAGCTTGTGACAGGTTGGGCTGGAGATGCTGAGAACTGGGGAGCCCTCAATGCAAGAGCAGACACTCATTCCCATGAAGAGGGAGAGAGGGAGGGAGGGAGGGAGGGAGGGATCATTCATTCCTATACTCAAGTTTAAAGAAAGATGAGTGGCTATCTATGGAGAGACCACTCACAGATATGAAAAATCATTTCCTAAAAATCAAATTTCTCAGTCAGTATGCAACTGCTATGGTGCTTCTCCTAGATAGAGCAAAACACACAAACAAACTGATTCCTTGATCTAGAGCCACAGTGCACATGCTGTGGAAAAGGGGACATGGCCAACTTGAATCACAATATTCATCAGAGCATGAAAAGAGCGTAAAAAGGACACAGAGGAGAGATAATTGTGGTCCTTCCTTCCTCCCTCCCTCCCTCCCTCCCTCCCTCCCTCCCTCCCTCCCTCCCTCCTTCCCTCAGGAAGTGACTGACAGATGAGACTTTGTCCAAGCAGGTTCTGTCTGAAATACCAGACTTGAGTTTCCCCCTCTGTGGGTATTAGCTAATCAGTCCTCCCTTCTTTCTGTAGGAAGGTGGTGCATGTCTCTCAGAACTTACCTGGTTTCCTCTGCACCAGGTGAACCAGGGAAAAGCTTTCTAAGCCTTATTCAGACCCATAGAGGCTGCGCTGTGTGTGACTTCAGAGACCTCAGGGAGTATAGGGGTGGGTGGGTGCTTGATGCTTCAGACTCATGTCATTGAAGGACATAACATAGTCTGGATTCACAGAGATTCACAACACAGAGCCATTGTCACTTACTAACAGCTCAGGACACCCAGAGCTAACAAGAAATTGCAGTCTCAGCCGGGCTTTAATCACAGCACACACACAGATCTCTGTGAATTCAAAGATGGCCTGATTTACAGAGTGAGTTTTAGGACAGCCCAAGATACACAAAGAAACCCTTTCTTGAAAAACAAAGCAAAACAGCAAAAGAAAGAAAGACAAGGAAAAAGAAAAAAATGGCAGTCTCTTTCCACTCTCTCCTCCATTGGCTCTTAAAGAGCTCTCAAGCTGAACTGGAGACCATGGTGTCACTCAAAACTGGGAAGCCAGAAACCTTAGGGGGGTCACAGGAGTCGGACTGACTGCAGCACTTGATGCCTCAACCCTGCTAATGGCTGTGATATAAGGCATGGTAAAATACGGGCTTTGGCAGAGCACTACTCCCCTTTCTCTATTATTATTGCTACACAACGAAAAGGACCGGGGGGGGGGGGTGATGATGTGCAGTCAGTGCTGGTATTGAAATCTCACTGACTCCTTCCGCACTCCTTGTCAATTCCCGACTTTGTCAAATCAACTATCGTGAATCTTTGATGTGGGTTGGCCCTTTAGGAACTCAGAGAAACAAGACAGACAGACCTGTTTCATCCCAGAAACCTCCCAGTTCCTGAGCCCTAGCCCTGGAAGTCTCAAAGCCATCACATCCAGAAATCTCTCTAGTCCCTGCTAGTGGTGAACTCACTTCGTCTTCCCCAGGACCACTAATTATTTCTCCATGTTTTCCTGTGAGATCTGAGGCCAGCTTTCTTCTTCTCCCTCTGGCCTCTCCACGAACGATCTCCATTCTCTAGACAACATGTCTAGAACCGAGTCTTATAGGCACCGAGAGAGTGTGTCTTGAGGGCAGTTGGCGTTTCTAGGACACGAGTGACATCACAAAATTCCGAGAGCTCTCTGGGATACCGTGGAATTTCCAGAGAAGGGACTGCTGATGTCGTGAGGCACGGCCTTTACCTCCTTGCTGATATTTCTCCCCGAACTGACCGACCGACCAACCGACCGACCGACCAACCGGAACCTGAGGTTTCCTTTCCAGGAGTCTCTCCTCCGACACAGAGGGAGCCATTCAGGATTTCCTCCTTCCAAAACCAGAAATTTCTCTCTGCTTCATTAATATCTTCTCACTACTTCCTGAACCCATGGGGAGTTAGTTAGTTGAACACTCACTTTTTTCATGAATGACCCTTCTTCCCTCTCCTGAACATCTCATATTACTGATTCATACTCAGTAAAACAGTAATATGAGAAATTAGGCCAGGAGGACATGGAAGATGAGGGTTGTGTCTTCTGAAGTGAACAAGCACTTAAGGAAGGCTAAACTTAAGGGAATTTGACTCTGAGTGGCAAGACATGAATAGCTGCTGCCAAGGCACAGATACAGGCACCAACTGGGCCCTCGGCATCCTCCTGCATCATCAGAGCTGTGTGGGAAACTCAGCCCAAAGGAGGGGCCGTGTTCAAAGGGAGAGGGCATTTTCGAGGACAGCACTGTTTTCTTTTTCTTCTTTCTTTCTTTCTTTCTTTCTTTCTTTCTTTCTTTTTTTTTTCGAGACAGGGTTGTTCTGTAGTTTTTTTTTTTTTGGAGCCTGTCCTGGAACTAGCTCTTGTAGACCAGGCTGGTCTTGAACTCACATGCTTTCTTTTTTTTTCTATTGGATATTTTTGACTTCTTTATCAAAGATCAGGTGTTCGAAGATGTGTGGATCGATATCCGGGTCTTCTATTCGGTTCCATTGGTCCTCCTGTCTGTTCTTATGCCAGGACCAGGCTGTTTTCAGAACTGTAGCTTACAGAGTGTTCTTGCAGGTGGGGCACAGAAGAGGTTAATTACGGTACCTTAGTTCTTCTGCTTTTCTAGCAGACCGGAGCCCAGCTGACAGGAATCCAGTAGAGATGGTGTCAAGGTTCACACTGACACTAACAGCTGTAACTTGAGCAGGATTTGTGATCCACATGAAATTTGCAATGAATTGCAGCAAATCTGTGACACTCTAACTTGCTCAGGCTCAGTATCTGAACATACAGATGTTTGCAATGATCACTGGCTTCAGGATTTTTTTTTGTTGTTGTTGTTGTTGTTTTGTTTTTCCACGAGACAGGGTTTCCCTGTAGCTGAAGTTTAACGGCCTGGTGTTTTTGTGACTTACTGCTTCAAAGAACTTCTCCATTTCTTTATCCCTAAGGGAAAAGAAATATAATCACTAAATACATTTAAGTGTCTTTCAACCATTTTAGATCCCTCTGTTGAGAGTTCTCTGTTTAGGTCTGTACTCCATTTTTTAAAATTGGATTATTTGTTCTTTGGATGACCAATTTCTCGACTTCTTTGTGTATTTTGGAGATTAGTGAAGATCTTTTCCCATTCTGTAAGGCCGTCGTTTTGTCTTGTTGGCCATGTTCTTTGCTTTACAGAAGCTTTTCAGTTTCAGGAGGTCTCACTTATTAATTGTTTCTCTCAGTGTCTGTTTTTTTTTCTTTTTTCTTTCTTTTTTTTTCTTTTTTTTCTTTTTTTCTTTTTTTCTTTTTTTTCTTCTTCTTCTTTTCTTTTTTTTTCTTTTTTTCTCTCTTTAGTTTTTTTCTTTGTTCTTTTTTTTTGTTTTGTTTTTCTTTTTTTTTCTTTTTTCTTTTTTTTCTTTTTCTCTCAGTGTCTGTGCTACTGGGGTTCTATTTAGCAAGCGTTCTCCTGTGCCAATGTGTTCAAGTGCATTTGATATTTTTATTTTTATATTCTTTTATTGTGGATGAAGTCAATTATTTGAACTCTCAAATATTTTTATTGTTATTATCTCTCTATTTGTTTGCTTATTTGTGGTTGTTCACCAACTTGACTATCTAGAGGAAGTAAAAGTCGTAACAAGGTTTCCGTAGGTGAACCTGCGGAAGGATCATTAACGTGAGAGAGCAGCGGCGGCGGCTCTGCCCGCCCGCTCGCCTGCCTCGCCCGAGTTCTCGCCGGGAGGCGCGCTCCCCGGGTCGCACATGTGTTGTGCGCAAGGAAGTGTGCGAGCGCACGGGCGCGCGTGGCGGTCGTGAGAGAGAGGTCGAGAGACGGGGAAGGGGGACGGGCGCCGGCTCGCCAGCCCTCCTCGCCCCGTCCGAGGACCCGTGTCTGGCTCTGCCGCTGGCGGCTCACGGCGGACGGCGGCTCTCTTCCCGCTCTCGCTCTCCTCCGTCCACTCCCGCTGCTTGCCTCACCGCACCGCAGCGGCCCGCGGGTGTGTCCCCTCTTTCCCGGGCGCGCGCCTTTCCCTCTCCATCCCTCTTCCCGGGGGAGGATGGGCGAGGGTCTGGTGGCTCCCCGGGCCCCCTCTCGCCGCCGACCTCCGCTCGCGCGCCGTGGCGCCGCGGCGCGCCTGTCGGGGAGGCGGCGGAGGTTGGGCGCACTTTTTTTCCCCCCTCTCCACCTCCTTCTCCAAAGGACCGGGGGAGACCAGTAGTCCCTCCCACCGGGCGGGAGGCCATTTTTTTCCCCCGGGGATGCGGCGGGTCGACCAAATGTCCCGCTAGACTCTTTTTTTTTTTTAATGTATAATATATATTATATCTTCCTAGACCTGACGGGTCGACCAGTTGTCTCTGTGCACTTCCTTTTTTTTGACGGACTGGAAGCGGGTCGACCAGTTGTCCGTTTAAATATTTGGCCTTAAAATGCTAAGTACCGGGGTCGACCAGTTGGCCTTGTGAACTTGGGTCGACCAGTTGTCTTTTTCCATGTCTTGATTGAATGATGTCATTCTTCAATGTGTTGGTGGTTAGTTTATCTCTTTTGTTCTCTATGCCAACACGCCCCACTCACCAAACACTTTTTTTTTAATTTATTTATTTACTTATTTTTATTTTACTTTTTTATTATTTATTTATTTATACATACATACATACATCCTGTCTATCTGTCCAGATGGGGCAGGGGTAGAAGTGGCTAGCTATGAGAGGAAGGTGCTCGGTGGGCATCCAGTTGTAAATAAGGCTGGGAATAAATAGCTGAATATTAATTCATTTGAGTAATATTAAAACTGTTCAAGTAGAAAACAATTGCTTTCTTTTTCTGTTTGCCCAGAGATCTGACTGACTGCAACTTGGAAAGAAGACGGCCCTGCTGGACAGAGACCTCCCTCCTGCTTTGGGTGGGTCGACCAGTTTACATGTTTATTTCCACGTTTTGTCTTTTATGGATTGAATGGATGTGTCTCTCTCTCTTTTTTTTTATTGGTTTTTCGAGACAGGGTTTCTCTGTGGCTTTGGAGCCTGTCCTGGAACTAGCACTGTAGACCAGGCTGGTCTCGAACTCACAGAGATCTGCCTACCTCTGCCTCCCGAGTACTGGGATTAAAGGCGTGCGCCACCATCGCCCGGTTCTCATTTTTTTTTTCACGATTGCTTGCTTGCTTGCTTGCTTACTTACTTACTTACTTACTATCTGTTCAGCCCATCTCATTTACTTACTTCTTTAAAAAAAATGACCCACCTAGTTATTTACTTACTTACTTACTTACTTACTTGTTCATTCATTCCTTCACTTCCTTATCTTCTTTCATATATCTGTTTATTTATCTGCTGATTTAGCGTGACTCATTTACTTATTGAATGTTTCAATTATTATTTAGTTTTATTCATTTATTCATTCTTTATGTCTATTTTTATGTACGTATTTACTTACTTTCTTAATTTTTTTTTTACTTTTTAAAATTTACTTAATTTTTTTCTTTCTTTGGGAATGTAGATTCTTTCTTCCTTTCTTCCTTTCTTTCCTTCTTTCTGTCTCCTGACTGTCACTGGCTAAGAAAATGGTGGCCTCCATGTCACTGGTCAGCATAGCAGCTCCTAAAATGGAATTTGATGAAGGGACACATAGATAGATAGATAGATAGATAGATAGATAGATAGATAGATAGATAGATAGATAGATAGATGGGATGCGCACACGCTCACACACACACACACACACACACACACACATATGCACGCACGTGCATGACATATACAGATGGGGGGCGATTCCAATGTTTTCAGAGGAAGGTGCTCGCTGGTAATAATAAATGTGCTGGTAAATAAGGCTGGAAATAGCTGAATATTAAATCATTAAAACTCTTCAAATAAATAAAAAGCAATTCCATTTCTCTCTCTCTCTCTTTCTCACCATATACCAGCACATCTGAACTGACTGCAACATACAAAAGAAGAAGAAACACGGAAAGAAGACATCCCTGCTGGACAGGATCTGAGATGAGAATAAATTCATCGAATGGCTGCCAACAGCATTTCATTGAGAAGAGATTCCACATTTTATGCTGTACAGTTACTTAGTTAGATAGATAGATAAAGAGAGGCCTGTGAACTGGGGTGGGCTGTGGCTTCTCAGGTCACCTCAGGTCAGGGAGGGGCTGAGGAGTGTCCCATTGGCCTTGACAATAGGCAGGAGTCAGAGGTTAATGTCAGGGCAGGGCCTGAGAGTTCCTCAAAAGGAATGAATGGAGACCCTTGCTTACCTAAGAAATGCCTGACCTTGGAAAAGGACTTGTGGAAAGCGGGCCCTTGAAACTGTGGTTTCACGTCTTACTAGAAAGCTCCCTCTTGGAAGGGAAAGTCATCGTGATATCTTACTCTTTTCCCAAGGATACCCTACCTACCCTTCTGATCATTCTTACTGAATTAAGTCTTCCACTGCAAATAAATAAATAAATAAATAATAAATGAAGTGGGTGAGTGAGTGAGTGAGTGAGTGAGTAAGTAAGTAAGTAAGTAAACAAGCAAATACGTGGATGGACAAATAAATACAAAGTTTGCTGTTGTTGACTGACTTTTGATTTCATAATGAATCTCTCTCTCTCTCTCTCTCTCTCTCACACACACACACACACACACGCACACTAAATATACAATAAAAGGAAGCATAACACCTTTACTCAGGGGGCAGAGTGAACTCTGAAAGTTTTCCAGGCGGGGGGGGGGGGAGACAGAATATAAGAACAAAATGAGAAACAAGGAAAAATAGTGTTGGCTGGCTGGCCGGCTTTCAGTTCCCTGACAGAAATGAGCACATTGTGGAGGAAACACAAAGTTGTTACACTATGTGGGTGTGATGAGGAGAGATTGTGAGTGAGTGTCCTGTCAGAACAAAGTTAGTCCCATAGTTGATGAAATTCATTATCCCAAAACTTCAGCAGAATATATCCCAAGTTTGCAAATGTGTGATCAGCTTGTGACAGGTTGGGCTGGAGATGCTGAGAACTGGGGAGCCCTCAATGCAAGAGCAGACACTCATTCCCATGAAGAGGGAGAGAGGGAGGGAGGGGGGGAGGGATCATTCATTCCTATACTCAAGTTTAAAGAAAGATGAGTGGCTATCTATGGAGAGACCACTCACAGATATGAAAAATCATTTCCTAAAAATCAAATTTCTCAGTCAGTATGCAACTGCTATGGTGCTTCTCCTAGATAGAGCAAAACACACAAACAAACTGATTCCTTGATCTAGAGCCACAGTGCACATGCTGTGGAAAAGGGGACATGGCCAACTTGAATCACAATATTCATCAGAGCATGAAAAGAGCGTAAAAAGGACACAGAGGAGAGATAATTGTGGTCCTTCCTTCCTCCCTCCCTCCCTCCCTCCCTCCCTCCCTCCCTCCCTCCCTCCTTCCCTCAGGAAGTGACTGACAGATGAGACTTTGTCCAAGCAGGTTCTGTCTGAAATACCAGACTTGAGTTTCCCCCTCTGTGGGTATTAGCTAATCAGTCCTCCCTTCTTTCTGTAGGAAGGTGGTGCATGTCTCTCAGAACTTACCTGGTTTCCTCTGCACCAGGTGAACCAGGGAAAAGCTTTCTAAGCCTTATTCAGACCCATAGAGGCTGCGCTGTGTGTGACTTCAGAGACCTCAGGGAGTATAGGGGTGGGTGGGTGCTTGATGCTTCAGACTCATGTCATTGAAGGACATAACATAGTCTGGATTCACAGAGATTCACAACACAGAGCCATTGTCACTTACTAACAGCTCAGGACACCCAGAGCTAACAAGAAATTGCAGTCTCAGCCGGGCTTTAATCACAGCACACACACAGATCTCTGTGAATTCAAAGATGGCCTGATTTACAGAGTGAGTTTTAGGACAGCCCAAGATACAAAAGGAAACCCTTTCTTGAAAAACAAAGCAAAACAGCAAAAGAAAGAAAGACAAGGAAAAAGAAAAAAATGGCAGTCTCTTTCCACTCTCTCCTCCATTGGCTCTTAAAGAGCTCTCAAGCTGAACTGGAGACCATGGTGTCACTCAAAACTGGGAAGCCAGAAACCTTAGGGGGGTCACAGGAGTCGGACTGACTGCAGCACTTGATGCCTCAACCCTGCTAATGGCTGTGATATAAGGCATGGTAAAATACGGGCTTTGGCAGAGCACTACTCCCCTTTCTCTATTATTATTGCTACACAACGAAAAGGACCGGGGGGGGGGGTGATGATGTGCAGTCAGTGCTGGTATTGAAATCTCACTGACTCCTTCCGCACTCCTTGTCAATTCCCGACTTTGTCAAATCAACTATCGTGAATCTTTGATGTGGGTTGGCCCTTTAGGAACTCAGAGAAACAAGACAGACAGACCTGTTTCATCCCAGAAACCTCCCAGTTCCTGAGCCCTAGCCCTGGAAGTCTCAAAGCCATCACATCCAGAAATCTCTCTAGTCCCTGCTAGTGGTGAACTCACTTCGTCTTCCCCAGGACCACTAATTATTTCTCCATGTTTTCCTGTGAGATCTGAGGCCAGCTTTCTTCTTCTCCCTCTGGCCTCTCCACGAACGATCTCCATTCTCTAGACAACATGTCTAGAACCGAGTCTTATAGGCACCGAGAGAGTGTGTCTTGAGGGCAGTTGGCGTTTCTAGGACACGAGTGACATCACAAAATTCCGAGAGCTCTCTGGGATACCGTGGAATTTCCAGAGAAGGGACTGCTGATGTCGTGAGGCACGGCCTTTACCTCCTTGCTGATATTTCTCCCCGAACTGACCGACCGACCAACCGACCGACCGACCAACCGGAACCTGAGGTTTCCTTTCCAGGAGTCTCTCCTCCGACACAGAGGGAGCCATTCAGGATTTCCTCCTTCCAAAACCAGAAATTTCTCTCTGCTTCATTAATATCTTCTCACTACTTCCTGAACCCATGGGGAGTTAGTTAGTTGAACACTCACTTTTTTCATGAATGACCCTTCTTCCCTCTCCTGAACATCTCATATTACTGATTCATACTCAGTAAAACAGTAATATGAGAAATTAGGCCAGGAGGACATGGAAGATGAGGGTTGTGTCTTCTGAAGTGAACAAGCACTTAAGGAAGGCTAAACTTAAGGGAATTTGACTCTGAGTGGCAAGACATGAATAGCTGCTGCCAAGGCACAGATACAGGCACCAACTGGGCCCTCGGCATCCTCCTGCATCATCAGAGCTGTGTGGGAAACTCAGCCCAAAGGAGGGGCCGTGTTCAAAGGGAGAGGGCATTTTCGAGGACAGCACTGTTTTCTTTTTCTTCTTTCTTTCTTTCTTTCTTTCTTTCTTTCTTTCTTTCTTTCTTTCTTTTTTTTTTCGAGACAGGGTTGTTCTGTAGTTTTTTTTTTTTTGGAGCCTGTCCTGGAACTAGCTCTTGTAGACCAGGCTGGTCTTGAACTCACATGCTTTCTTTTTTTTTCTATTGGATATTTTTGACTTCTTTATCAAAGATCAGGTGTTCGAAGATGTGTGGATCGATATCCGGGTCTTCTATTCGGTTCCATTGGTCCTCCTGTCTGTTCTTATGCCAGGACCAGGCTGTTTTCAGAACTGTAGCTTACAGAGTGTTCTTGCAGGTGGGGCACAGAAGAGGTTAATTACGGTACCTTAGTTCTTCTGCTTTTCTAGCAGACCGGAGCCCAGCTGACAGGAATCCAGTAGAGATGGTGTCAAGGTTCACACTGACACTAACAGCTGTAACTTGAGCAGGATTTGTGATCCACATGAAATTTGCAATGAATTGCAGCAAATCTGTGACACTCTAACTTGCTCAGGCTCAGTATCTGAACATACAGATGTTTGCAATGATCACTGGCTTCAGGATTTTTTTTTGTTGTTGTTGTTGTTGTTTTGTTTTTCCACGAGACAGGGTTTCCCTGTAGCTGAAGTTTAACGGCCTGGTGTTTTTGTGACTTACTGCTTCAAAGAACTTCTCCATTTCTTTATCCCTAAGGGAAAAGAAATATAATCACTAAATACATTTAAGTGTCTTTCAACCATTTTAGATCCCTCTGTTGAGAGTTCTCTGTTTAGGTCTGTACTCCATTTTTTAAAATTGGATTATTTGTTCTTTGGATGACCAATTTCTCGACTTCTTTGTGTATTTTGGAGATTAGTGAAGATCTTTTCCCATTCTGTAAGGCCGTCGTTTTGTCTTGTTGGCCATGTTCTTTGCTTTACAGAAGCTTTTCAGTTTCAGGAGGTCTCACTTATTAATTGTTTCTCTCAGTGTCTGTTTTTTTTTCTTTTTTCTTTCTTTTTTTTTCTTTTTTTTCTTTTTTTCTTTTTTTCTTTTTTTTCTTCTTCTTCTTTTCTTTTTTTTTCTTTTTTTCTCTCTTTAGTTTTTTTCTTTGTTCTTTTTTTTTGTTTTGTTTTTCTTTTTTTTTCTTTTTTCTTTTTTTTCTTTTTCTCTCAGTGTCTGTGCTACTGGGGTTCTATTTAGCAAGCGTTCTCCTGTGCCAATGTGTTCAAGTGCATTTGATATTTTTATTTTTATATTCTTTTATTGTGGATGAAGTCAATTATTTGAACTCTCAAATATTTTTATTGTTATTATCTCTCTATTTGTTTGCTTATTTGTGGTTGTTCACCAACTTGACTATCTAGAGGAAGTAAAAGTCGTAACAAGGTTTCCGTAGGTGAACCTGCGGAAGGATCATTAACGTGAGAGAGCAGCGGCGGCGGCTCTGCCCGCCCGCTCGCCTGCCTCGCCCGAGTTCTCGCCGGGAGGCGCGCTCCCCGGGTCGCACATGTGTTGTGCGCAAGGAAGTATGCGAGCGCACGGGCGCGCGTGGCGGTCGTGAGAGAGAGGTCGAGAGACGGGGAAGGGGGACGGGCGCCGGCTCGCCAGCCCTCCTCGCCCCGTCCGAGGACCCGTGTCTGGCTCTGCCGCTGGCGGCTCACGGCGGACGGCGGCTCTCTTCCCGCTCTCGCTCTCCTCCGTCCACTCCCGCTGCTTGCCTCACCGCACCGCAGCGGCCCGCGGGTGTGTCCCCTCTTTCCCGGGCGCGCGCCTTTCCCTCTCCATCCCTCTTCCCGGGGGAGGATGGGCGAGGGTCTGGTGGCTCCCCGGGCCCCCTCTCGCCGCCGACCTCCGCTCGCGCGCCGTGGCGCCGCGGCGCGCCTGTCGGGGAGGCGGCGGAGGTTGGGCGCACTTTTTTTCCCCCCTCTCCACCTCCTTCTCCAAAGGACCGGGGGAGACCAGTAGTCCCTCCCACCGGGCGGGAGGCCATTTTTTTCCCCCGGGGATGCGGCGGGTCGACCAGATGTCCCGCTAGACTCTTTTTTTTTTTTAATGTATAATATATATTATATCTTCCTAGACCTGACGGGTCGACCAGTTGTCTCTGTGCACTTCCTTTTTTTTGACGGACTGGAAGCGGGTCGACCAGTTGTCCGTTTAAATATTTGGCCTTAAAATGCTAAGTACCGGGGTCGACCAGTTGGCCTTGTGAACTTGGGTCGACCAGTTGTCTTTTTCCATGTCTTGATTGAATGATGTCATTCTTCAATGTGTTGGTGGTTAGTTTATCTCTTTTGTTCTCTATGCCAACACGCCCCACTCACCAAACACTTTTTTTTTAATTTATTTATTTACTTATTTTTATTTTACTTTTTTATTATTTATTTATTTATACATACATACATACATCCTGTCTATCTGTCCAGATGGGGCAGGGGTAGAAGTGGCTAGCTATGAGAGGAAGGTGCTCGGTGGGCATCCAGTTGTAAATAAGGCTGGGAATAAATAGCTGAATATTAATTCATTTGAGTAATATTAAAACTGTTCAAGTAGAAAACAATTGCTTTCTTTTTCTGTTTGCCCAGAGATCTGACTGACTGCAACTTGGAAAGAAGACGGCCCTGCTGGACAGAGACCTCCCTCCTGCTTTGGGTGGGTCGACCAGTTTACATGTTTATTTCCACGTTTTGTCTTTTATGGATTGAATGGATGTGTCTCTCTCTCTTTTTTTTTATTGGTTTTTCGAGACAGGGTTTCTCTGTGGCTTTGGAGCCTGTCCTGGAACTAGCACTGTAGACCAGGCTGGTCTCGAACTCACAGAGATCCGCCTACCTCTGCCTCCCGAGTACTGGGATTAAAGGCGTGCGCCACCATCGCCCGGTTCTCATTTTTTTTTTCACGATTGCTTGCTTGCTTGCTTGCTTACTTACTTACTTACTTACTATCTGTTCAGCCCATCTCATTTACTTACTTCTTTAAAAAAAATGACCCACCTAGTTATTTACTTACTTACTTACTTACTTACTTGTTCATTCATTCCTTCACTTCCTTATCTTCTTTCATATATCTGTTTATTTATCTGCTGATTTAGCGTGACTCATTTACTTATTGAATGTTTCAATTATTATTTAGTTTTATTCATTTATTCATTCTTTATGTCTATTTTTATGTACGTATTTACTTACTTTCTTAATTTTTTTTTTACTTTTTAAAATTTACTTAATTTTTTTCTTTCTTTGGGAATGTAGATTCTTTCTTCCTTTCTTCCTTTCTTTCCTTCTTTCTGTCTCCTGACTGTCACTGGCTAAGAAAATGGTGGCCTCCATGTCACTGGTCAGCATAGCAGCTCCTAAAATGGAATTTGATGAAGGGACACATAGATAGATAGATAGATAGATAGATAGATAGATAGATAGATAGATAGATAGATAGATGGGATGCGCACACGCTCACACACACACACACACACACACACACACATATGCACGCACGTGCATGACATATACAGATGGGGGGCGATTCCAATGTTTTCAGAGGAAGGTGCTCGCTGGTAATAATAAATGTGCTGGTAAATAAGGCTGGAAATAGCTGAATATTAAATCATTAAAACTCTTCAAATAAATAAAAAGCAATTCCATTTCTCTCTCTCTCTCTTTCTCACCATATACCAGCACATCTGAACTGACTGCAACATACAAAAGAAGAAGAAACACGGAAAGAAGACATCCCTGCTGGACAGGATCTGAGATGAGAATAAATTCATCGAATGGCTGCCAACAGCATTTCATTGAGAAGAGATTCCACATTTTATGCTGTACAGTTACTTAGTTAGATAGATAGATAAAGAGAGGCCTGTGAACTGGGGTGGGCTGTGGCTTCTCAGGTCACCTCAGGTCAGGGAGGGGCTGAGGAGTGTCCCATTGGCCTTGACAATAGGCAGGAGTCAGAGGTTAATGTCAGGGCAGGGCCTGAGAGTTCCTCAAAGGGAATGAATGGAGACCCTTGCTTACCTAAGAAATGCCTGACCTTGGAAAAGGACTTGTGGAAAGCGGGCCCTTGAAACTGTGGTTTCACGTCTTACTAGAAAGCTCCCTCTTGGAAGGGAAAGTCATCGTGATATCTTACTCTTTTCCCAAGGATACCCTACCTACCCTTCTGATCATTCTTACTGAATTAAGTCTTCCACTGCAAATAAATAAATAAATAAATAATAAATGAAGTGGGTGAGTGAGTGAGTGAGTGAGTGAGTAAGTAAGTAAGTAAGTAAACAAGCAAATACGTGGATGGACAAATAAATACAAAGTTTGCTGTTGTTGACTGACTTTTGATTTCATAATGAATCTCTCTCTCTCTCTCTCTCTCTCTCACACACACACACACACACACGCACACTAAATATACAATAAAAGGAAGCATAACACCTTTACTCAGGGGGCAGAGTGAACTCTGAAAGTTTTCCAGGCGGGGGGGGGGGGAGACAGAATATAAGAACAAAATGAGAAACAAGGAAAAATAGTGTTGGCTGGCTGGCCGGCTTTCAGTTCCCTGACAGAAATGAGCACATTGTGGAGGAAACACAAAGTTGTTACACTATGTGGGTGTGATGAGGAGAGATTGTGAGTGAGTGTCCTGTCAGAACAAAGTTAGTCCCATAGTTGATGAAATTCATTATCCCAAAACTTCAGCAGAATATATCCCAAGTTTGCAAATGTGTGATCAGCTTGTGACAGGTTGGGCTGGAGATGCTGAGAACTGGGGAGCCCTCAATGCAAGAGCAGACACTCATTCCCATGAAGAGGGAGAGAGGGAGGGAGGGGGGGAGGGATCATTCATTCCTATACTCAAGTTTAAAGAAAGATGAGTGGCTATCTATGGAGAGACCACTCACAGATATGAAAAATCATTTCCTAAAAATCAAATTTCTCAGTCAGTATGCAACTGCTATGGTGCTTCTCCTAGATAGAGCAAAACACACAAACAAACTGATTCCTTGATCTAGAGCCACAGTGCACATGCTGTGGAAAAGGGGACATGGCCAACTTGAATCACAATATTCATCAGAGCATGAAAAGAGCGTAAAAAGGACACAGAGGAGAGATAATTGTGGTCCTTCCTTCCTCCCTCCCTCCCTCCCTCCCTCCCTCCCTCCCTCCCTCCTTCCCTCAGGAAGTGACTGACAGATGAGACTTTGTCCAAGCAGGTTCTGTCTGAAATACCAGACTTGAGTTTCCCCCTCTGTGGGTATTAGCTAATCAGTCCTCCCTTCTTTCTGTAGGAAGGTGGTGCATGTCTCTCAGAACTTACCTGGTTTCCTCTGCACCAGGTGAACCAGGGAAAAGCTTTCTAAGCCTTATTCAGACCCATAGAGGCTGCGCTGTGTGTGACTTCAGAGACCTCAGGGAGTATAGGGGTGGGTGGGTGCTTGATGCTTCAGACTCATGTCATTGAAGGACATAACATAGTCTGGATTCACAGAGATTCACAACACAGAGCCATTGTCACTTACTAACAGCTCAGGACACCCAGAGCTAACAAGAAATTGCAGTCTCAGCCGGGCTTTAATCACAGCACACACACAGATCTCTGTGAATTCAAAGATGGCCTGATTTACAGAGTGAGTTTTAGGACAGCCCAAGATACAAAAGGAAACCCTTTCTTGAAAAACAAAGCAAAACAGCAAAAGAAAGAAAGACAAGGAAAAAGAAAAAAATGGCAGTCTCTTTCCACTCTCTCCTCCATTGGCTCTTAAAGAGCTCTCAAGCTGAACTGGAGACCATGGTGTCACTCAAAACTGGGAAGCCAGAAACCTTAGGGGGGTCACAGGAGTCGGACTGACTGCAGCACTTGATGCCTCAACCCTGCTAATGGCTGTGATATAAGGCATGGTAAAATACGGGCTTTGGCAGAGCACTACTCCCCTTTCTCTATTATTATTGCTACACAACGAAAAGGACCGGGGGGGGGGGGGTGATGATGTGCAGTCAGTGCTGGTATTGAAATCTCACTGACTCCTTCCGCACTCCTTGTCAATTCCCGACTTTGTCAAATCAACTATCGTGAATCTTTGATGTGGGTTGGCCCTTTAGGAACTCAGAGAAACAAGACAGACAGACCTGTTTCATCCCAGAAACCTCCCAGTTCCTGAGCCCTAGCCCTGGAAGTCTCAAAGCCATCACATCCAGAAATCTCTCTAGTCCCTGCTAGTGGTGAACTCACTTCGTCTTCCCCAGGACCACTAATTATTTCTCCATGTTTTCCTGTGAGATCTGAGGCCAGCTTTCTTCTTCCTCCCTCTGGCCTCTCCACGAACGATCTCCATTCTCTAGACAACATGTCTAGAACCGAGTCTTATAGGCACCGAGAGAGTGTGTCTTGAGGGCAGTTGGCGTTTCTAGGACACGAGTGACATCACAAAATTCCGAGAGCTCTCTGGGATACCGTGGAATTTCCAGAGAAGGGACTGCTGATGTCGTGAGGCACGGCCTTTACCTCCTTGCTGATATTTCTCCCCGAACTGACCGACCGACTGACCGACCGACCGACCAACCGGAACCTGAGGTTTCCTTTCCAGGAGTCTCTCCTCCGACACAGAGGGAGCCATTCAGGATTTCCTCCTTCCAAAACCAGAAATTTCTCTCTGCTTCATTAATATCTTCTCACTACTTCCTGAACCCATGGGGAGTTAGTTAGTTGAACACTCACTTTTTTCATGAATGACCCTTCCTCCCTCTCCTGAACATCTCATATTACTGATTCATACTCAGTAAAACAGTAATATGAGAAATTAGGCCAGGAGGACATGGAAGATGAGGGTTGAGTCTTCTGAAGTGAACAAGCACTTAGGGAAGGCTAAACTTAAGGGAATTTGACTCTGAGTGGCAAGACATGAATAGCTGCTGCCAAGGCACAGATACAGGCACCAACTGGGCCCTCGGCATCCTCCTGCATCATCAGAGCTGTGTGGGAAACTCAGCCCAAAGGAGGGGCCGTGTTCAAAGGGAGAGGGCATTTTCGAGGACAGCACTGTTTTCTTTTTCTTCTTTCTTTCTTTCTTTCTTTCTTTCTTTCTTTCTTTCTTTTTTTTTCGAGACAGGGTTGTTCTGTAGTTTTTTTTTTTTTGGAGCCTGTCCTGGAACTAGCTCTTGTAGACCAGGCTGGTCTTGAACTCACATGCTTTCTTTTTTTTTCTATTGGATATTTTTGACTTCTTTATCAAAGATCAGGTGTTCGAAGATGTGTGGATCGATATCCGGGTCTTCTATTCGGTTCCATTGGTCCTCCTGTCTGTTCTTATGCCAGGACCAGGCTGTTTTCAGAACTGTAGCTTACAGAGTGTTCTTGCAGGTGGGGCACAGAAGAGGTTAATTACGGTACCTTAGTTCTTCTGCTTTTCTAGCAGACCGGAGCCCAGCTGACAGGAATCCAGTAGAGATGGTGTCAAGGTTCACACTGACACTAACAGCTGTAACTTGAGCAGGATTTGTGATCCACATGAAATTTGCAATGAATTGCAGCAAATCTGTGACACTCTAACTTGCTCAGGCTCAGTATCTGAACATACAGATGTTTGCAATGATCACTGGCTTCAGGATTTTTTTTTGTTGTTGTTGTTGTTGTTTTGTTTTTCCACGAGACAGGGTTTCCCTGTAGCTGAAGTTTAACGGCCTGGTGTTTTTGTGACTTACTGCTTCAAAGAACTTCTCCATTTCTTTATCCCTAAGGGAAAAGAAATATAATCACTAAATACATTTAAGTGTCTTTCAACCATTTTAGATCCCTCTGTTGAGAGTTCTCTGTTTAGGTCTGTACTCCATTTTTTAAAATTGGATTATTTGTTCTTTGGATGACCAATTTCTCGACTTCTTTGTGTATTTTGGAGATTAGTGAAGATCTTTTCCCATTCTGTAAGGCCGTCGTTTTGTCTTGTTGGCCATGTTCTTTGCTTTACAGAAGCTTTTCAGTTTCAGGAGGTCTCACTTATTAATTGTTTCTCTCAGTGTCTGTTTTTTTTTCTTTTTTCTTTCTTTTTTTTTCTTTTTTTTCTTTTTTTCTTTTTTTCTTTTTTTTCTTCTTCTTCTTTTCTTTTTTTTTCTTTTTTTCTCTCTTTAGTTTTTTTCTTTGTTCTTTTTTTTGTTTTGTTTTTCTTTTTTTTTCTTTTTTCTTTTTTTTCTTTTTCTCTCAGTGTCTGTGCTACTGGGGTTCTATTTAGCAAGCGTTCTCCTGTGCCAATGTGTTCAAGTGCATTTGATATTTTTATTTTTATATTCTTTTATTGTGGATGAAGTCAATTATTTGAACTCTCAAATATTTTTATTGTTATTATCTCTCTATTTGTTTGCTTATTTGTGGTTGTTCACCAACTTGACTATCTAGAGGAAGTAAAAGTCGTAACAAGGTTTCCGTAGGTGAACCTGCGGAAGGATCATTAACGTGAGAGAGCAGCGGCGGCGGCTCTGCCCGCCCGCTCGCCTGCCTCGCCCGAGTTCTCGCCGGGAGGCGCGCTCCCCGGGTCGCACATGTGTTGTGCGCAAGGAAGTGTGCGAGCGCACGGGCGCGCGTGGCGGTCGTGAGAGAGAGGTCGAGAGACGGGGAAGGGTGACGGGCGCCGGCTCGCCAGCCCTCCTCGCCCCGTCCGAGGACCCGTGTCTGGCTCTGCCGCTGGCGGCTCACGGCGGACGGAGGCTCTCTTCCCGCTCTCGCTCTCCTCCGTCCACTCCCGCTGCTTGCCTCACCGCACCGCAGCGGCCCGCGGGTGTGTCCCCTCTTTCCCGGGCGCGCGCCTTTCCCTCTCCATCCCTCTTCCCGGGGGAGGATGGGCGAGGGTCTGGTGGCGCCCCGGGCCCCCTCTCGCCGCCGACCTCCGCTCGCGCGCCGTGGCGCCGCGGCGCGCCTGTCGGGGAGGCGGCGGAGGTTGGGCGCACTTTTTTTCCCCCCTCTCCACCTCCTTCTCCAAAGGACCGGGGGAGACCAGTAGTCCCTCCCACCGGGCGGGAGGCCATTTTTTTCCCCCGGGGATGCGGCGGGTCGACCAGATGTCCCGCTAGACTCTTTTTTTTTTTTTAATGTATAATATATATTATATCTTCCTAGACCTGACGGGTCGACCAGTTGTCTCTGTGCACTTCCTTTTTTTTGACGGACTGGAAGCGGGTCGACCAGTTGTCCGTTTAAATATTTGGCCTTAAAATGCTAAGTACCGGGGTCGACCAGTTGGCCTTGTGAACTTGGGTCGACCAGTTGTCTTTTTCCATGTCTTGATTGAATGATGTCATTCTTCAATGTGTTGGTGGTTAGTTTATCTCTTTTGTTCTCTATGCCAACACGCCCCACTCACCAAACACTTTTTTTTAAATTTATTTATTTACTTATT